>NC_081561.1:142608311-142679546 GCF_022355385.1 Mustela nigripes | reverse complement strand
TTGATACTTGATATTGATACTTGATATTGATACTTGATATTGATACTTGATATTGATACTTGCAGGCCCATATTGATACGAATCAATAGTAACTCTGAGGCAACTTGACAGCATTACAAATGTAATAAATTGCTGGGTTATAACAATGTGCACACTTATTACTTGGAAAAAGACCAAGCCCTTAAAATAATTCATTTTAATCGACCATATAAACGATCCTTGTCACTACCAACAACATGCAATCTGGTAACTCAGTGAGCCAATCTGCTATCCTAGCTCCTTTCCCTTATGTCTTTCCAGCCGAGCTGAACTAAGTCAAAGTACTTTCCCAGTCATACCTTGTCCTGAAAGGGCTCTCACAGCTTATTTCTGTATTTCTTTTTAATGCAAATATCAGTTTATTAACCCTATCAAGAAGACATTGTGTTAAGCTCTCCGAGATATAAAATAATGCATTTTTTAAAAGATTTCATTTATTTATTCAAGAGAGAAAAAGCAGGGGGAGAGGCAGAGGGAGAAGCAGACTCCTCTGCTGAGCGGAGAGCCCGATGTGGGGTTCGATCCCAGGACTCTTAGATCATAACCTGAGCCAAAGTCAGGTGGTTAACCCACTGAGCCATCCAGGTGCCCTGAGAAATAAAGTACTGTTAAATCTCAGACCCAATCGTTAAAGATTCAGAGCGCCGTGAATCTAAAATGTAGCACGACACCCACCGTTGATTGGATGTACACCGTAAGAGGAACACACACTTTTCCTTGAAGTGAGATGGGGGAATAGACACAGTTGTTCATAACTTTTCTTCCTCCTGCTAAAAATTGGCATTGTCAGATCAAGGTAGAAATGTATCACTTTTGGCCAAATAAGTTTGTGGGATTAAAAAAAAAAATAAAAAGCATGAGCAGATACAAAATGATCTTTGAAATCAATATCAAAGTTTAAGCATAGGAATAGATAATACTTTAGACAAAACAAATGAGCAAAGGGGCAAAAATAAGAGGGAGAGAGACAGAGACAAAGCAAGAGACAGATCTTCTATCTGAGTTTTCTCGGCAATGTTCTGAGCGATAAGAGCAGGCACTTTAAACTTGGGGAGTGCAGTCCTGAAGAGCCCCTCCTCAGAGCTGGAATGGTTGAGGGATAGAGTCCTGTGGCACAAGGAGAGACGGAAATGGAGAAGCAAAGCTACAGCTATTAGGATTCCAACCTATAAATCTGAAGGCCAAGGTAATAGGAACTAACATTTTAGTCAGGAGAATGGGCTGCAGGGGAGCCTGGGTGGCTTAGATGGTTAAGTAACTGACTTTTGATTTTGGCTCCAGATATGATCTCATGGTTGTGAGATCGAGGCCTGCATTGGGCTCCACACTGAGCATGGAGCCTGCTTAAGATTGTCTCTCCCTCTCCCTCTGGTCCCCCACCGCCGCTTGCATATGAGCTCACTCTCTCAGAAAAAAGAAAAAAAGAAAGAGAGAGAGAATGGACTGAAAACAAAGTAATCACAAGTAATCAGGGGCTAAGCCCCAAGCAGCAGATGTGTGTTGGAACTTCCTTCCTCCTTTTTGAGCCTCACACAAGCCCCTGGGTAGTCCTGAACTTGACTGTGATGCCAGGTGACACAGATGCGTTACCCTTGGCTTAAAACAATGACTTTTTTCTTTCGCTCTTCCCGTCCCTAACTCCTACCCATTGTAGCTAACTCTACTGAGAGCAGCGTGCCTCCCTCAGGCACAACAGATTTAACATGCATTCTTGGCATCCTAGATATAAGAGAATTCTTAGGAAAGATTGAAAAGAAGGTTAATCCAGTCTTTGGGCCATTTTCCAGTCCTGAAATTGTAAAATCAACACAGCTGAATTTTAAAACAAGAGTCCCCACTCTTTAATGTCCGGTCATCTCTGGCGAGCAACCTTGGATATTTCAGGCTTGGCTGGAAATTAGTTCATTGTTACTTGGAATAAAAACACGTTTTGGAAATAGTTTGAAAATACCTTTAGGAGAACACATGGAGCTGTTGGCTTTGTAAGATTTGCTCATCATGCGGTTAATGAGCATAGTTTGACATGGGTCTGACTTGACTGGTTTCAAGAGAGGCTTCATGACATCCTCACTCCAGAAAAAGAGTCTTATTGTTCGATTATAATGGCAAAGGGAGGCAGGAGATGGCAGCGGCTGAACGTGTATTTGGAAACTACTAGGTATGTTGAAAGACACATGAAGTTTAGGCTCAAATATCCTTGAGTGTCCCCATAGAAGTCTTAGAAAAAACCACATCTCTGAGTCCAGACAAGGATCTAATATATAGGTATGAGTAGCCATCACATGTACGATTAGCCATGATCACATGTGTGACTAGCTACCACATATATGACAGACCATCACACGTGTGGCTCGGAATCACATGTGTAGCTAGCTGTCACATGTATGATTATCACATTATGACTGGCCATCACATGTATGGTTAACAATCACATGTGTGGCTAGCTGTCACATGTATGATGATCACATATATGGCTGGTCATCTCATGTATGACTAGCTTCACATGTATAACAAGCTGTCACATATGTGACCAGCCATCACATGTGTGACTAGCTATCACATGTATGACAAACAATAGTACCCAAGATTAGCAATCACACAGATTTTTAACACAGCACTTAACGGGTTGTAAGGTATAGGTATTTCTATGTAGCATTTTCGATAGTTTGTGAAGACAGATAAGGCACAGATAATAGGTAATACAGAAGTCCACTCTGTATTGTCCTGTAAACCTTCTCATATGTCACCGCAGTCAATCTTCTTATCAGAAGCACTGTAAAGAAGTCCTGCAGAGCCCTCTGGCCCACTGTCACCGTCTGCCTCTCAGGGACAGTGAAACCTCTGGGTGTGAGGCAAGGGTGGCAAAAAGGAAAGCTTTTAGGTTCAAGAAGCACAAGACCCATCAAGGCAGCTTCTCCTATCTCAACATCATGGAAGGAGTTGGAGAACAGAGCCTTCAGAAGTCTATTCTGGTCCCCATTCTCAGTCCACAGAGACTGAAGACTTCAGTCTTCACTCATTCACCTGTCTGACACCCACTGTCAGATCAGCGACATTGTTTCCCTGGGCTATTCCTGGCAGCCCCGGTTCACCAGGCCGAGGCAACGGCATGTGACAGCAGAAAGCACTGAAGTGCAGAAACACAGACATTGGCGGGGATTGCATGGCTGGAGCGAACTCTATCACAAAACAGAGAATCTTGAGAAACTGATAATTGGGTCACGGCTCCGGGATACAACATCTCAAGTTGGTCTTGAGTCAATAGGAACCATTAACATACTGTCTGGTCAGCCATTCGGGTGACTCTGTGCTGATCCCGTGCTGGCTGGAAAGAAGGAAGGTGTACACACAGGATCTCAAGAAGAAGAAGATAATGGTTCTGCCTTCAAGAATACAAGACTATTATACACATCTCTATAAATGACAAGATATTTGGAGTATTAATAAGAGACATTAATGAGTCATGATGGGCTGAAAACAGTAACTGGGCTGACAAGGTGGCAAGAATCTAAGTCATAGAAAGAATAACCAGAAGATTAGAGTTTCGTTTTCCTAAGAACCAGAGGACTGTGGAGGGCACAGGGTATGTGCATGTGGGATAGAGTAATGTGACTGCTCTTTTCAAATACTTGAAAGCACGTGTGGGAAAGTCTTATGCTCTTGAAGCCAACACTAGACATGCGGCAGGAAGCTGGGACAGAAGGAGCAGTTACCCCGAGCATTCCATTTGCTTCGGGGCACAGATAAGGAGGACCACATGACCAGTTCTGGTCAATGCAGTACGGGAGGCAGCGGCAGGTGTGACTTCCAGGGGCTGTAGATTGCTGCAGCACATCCTCTTATATCCTAACTAACGTGGAAATAAAATCGAAGGAGATTTGGGACCAAAAAAACCTAGGCAATTTGAACTGTTGGGACAGACTATTTGCTATTCATGCTGCCTTATTCTAGAAGCATTTAAAGAGAGGCTGAATATAGGACATAGAGTTGGAATTCCTGAGCTGGGTGAAAAGATTTGGTTACTTCTGGCGAAGAAGACAGTTAAGGGTCTTACCTTTAACTACACATAAAAATAAATAACTTTAAAACATTTAAAATTTAGAAATTTTGAGTTAAACTATATAGATAGATATGTCTATCTATCTATCTATCTATCTATATATCTACAGATAGGTATTACTTTCAGATAGCAAATAATTTTCTAAATTTAAAAGAAAAGGAAAATATTGGTCAATTTGTGTAAAATATTACAACTTTGTCGGTCATATAATGTCATTATAAAACCAAAATGCAGACAGCCGAGGAAGATATTTACCCCCAGATATGGCAAAATCTTACTGTCCTGGTGGTTTGGTGAAGTAACTAACAAAAAGGTAAGACTTTGACAAGTAAGTTGACAGAAGACATGAACAAAAGGTATACAAAGCTATAATAAGCTCCTGAAAAAAATGCAAACCTCATTGATAATTCTAACTCTACTGTCAAAAAAAGAGAAAAGAAAAGAAAGACGTCTCAGACACAATGTTGGTGAAGCCATGGTAAAATGAGCATTCTTCTTTCACAAAGCCAGGAGGAGCAAAAATTGGTCTGGCCTTTCTAGAGGAACATTTGTAATACATATTCACTCTTGGCCTTGTAACTCTGTTTTTAGAAACTTAATTCTGAGGTATCAAAAGATGCACACAATGACCTCCATACAAGCATTATTTATGATACTGAAAATTGATATCAACACCTAACAATCAGATGTTTGTTTCCAGTTTCAGATTCCACAGATGAGAATTTGAAATAATGAGACAGAAAATGCTTCATGAAGTAATGTCAAATTGAGAAGACAAAAATATACATATACACACATTTTGTCAAAAATTGGGCACCTGGGTGGCTCAGTGGGTTAAGCTGCTGCCTTTGGCTCAGGTCATGATCTCAGGGTCCTGGGATCGAGTCCCGCATCGGGCTCTCTGCTCAGCAGAGAGCCTGCTTCCTCCTCTCTCTCTCTGCCTCTCTGCCTACTTATAATCTCTCTCTGTCAAATAAATAAATAAAATCTTAAAAAAAAAAAAGAATAAGAGCCCCATCCTAATGATGGGCAGTTCAGGATGTTAGGAAATGCTGGCTTGAGAGAATTTAGGGGGTAGGTCTAATGGTGACAGGGGAAAAGTGATCCCTATAAATGTGGAAATGGTAGTATGAGTCTGCCCAGTATTTTATTTGTATATTCAATCTACCCTCAATCTTACATAAAAACATATTGTATCATTCCCCTTGATAATAAACCATCTTGGTTTTATTTTGAAAAAAAAAATAATAAGCATAAAGACATCACCAAAAGTATCAATGTCCTATTAGTTTGTTTGTTTTAAAATTCTGTATTCACTTCTGATGATTCAAGTTTTCTTCAGTAAAAGACTTTGCTTTAATAATTAGATTAAAAAAAAAAAACCACAATGAATAGTACTCACTGCCAGAAGGAACTGGTAGAAAAAAAGCATCTCTCACTTATTTTGGGTGGGCGTGTATCTTCCCACAAACTTTCTCAAAAGCAACTTGGCAATACTCAGCAAGTGTTCTCAAATGCTAAACCCCTTGACTCTCCTTGACTTCTATCATTTCTGGCTAGCTAGCCTCAGAATTAGCCTCCGATGAAAACTAAGATGTTCTTTTCTTTTCTTTTCTTTTCTTTTTTCTAAAGATTTTATTTATTTATTTGAGAGAGAGAGCATGAGCAGGGGAAAGAAGAGGCAGAGGGAGAGGGAGAAGCGGGCTCCCCACTGAGCAGGGAGCCTGACTCAGGGCTCAATCCCAGGACCTTGCGATCACGACCTGAGCTGAAGGCAGACATTTAACCAACTAACTGAGCCCCTAAGACGTTGTGTTATTTATAATATTAAAAATTTGGGAACTTAAATGGCCAGAAGTAGCAGAATAATTAAATTATGATCTACAGTAAGGTACTGTGCAGTCCAGTCACTGCAAATAATGTTTACACAGCACTCTCAATGACCTGTGAATATATGATGTAATACTAAGCTTATAAAAGAAAAGTATACATATTCACTAATATATATTCATAATATGGTCTCAAATATATGAGAAAAATGCATTAAAAACTGTCTATGAATGGTTGCATTATGGGCAATTTTTTTTCTTTCCCTTTGCTTTTCATACTTCTTTGCTCTCACATGAAGCATATATTTCTAGAAGTCAAACTTTTTAGTACAATGCAAAAATAAAAAGATCAAGCTCCTGCTGTTGTTACTGTGTTTTAACAGGACTTCTGACACTGAGAAAGAGAAAGAACAGACTGGCTGCCCACTGATGTTACTTGCACTTTGCTAGAGTTGTTCACATCTCACACCTCTGGACATTTGACCTACTGGGAGCATCTGGGAGCGTCTGGGAGCGTCTGGCCACCCCTCATTTTCCTCCCTCGCTTCCTGGACACTCCCTCCCTGCTCTCCCCGCCACGGTCACACTCTCTCCTCCTTTGCTGGTTCCTTGCCATCTGCTAACTGGCAAATGTTGGAGTGCTACAGGTCTCTGACCATCGCCACTTCCCTGTTCACACCGTCTTTCCAGAGAGTTCCATCTTCTTTCACTGGTTTAAACAGCATCTCTACACTGATGTAGCTGAATGCATGTCTCCGACCCAGACAGGCCATTGGCTCCTATCAGAGTCACACCAGTCAATGCATGAGTGGACCTCTCCGCCCGGATATCGGATAAATGCCACAAGCCCCAGATGGAACTCCTGATTTGACTTGTGTCCCTCAAAGGAGCACTGAGACCGACAAAGCCCTGCTCCACCGGCGATCTCTCCCTTTGGGGTATATGGCAACGCCATTCTTCCAGGGGCTTGAGCTAAGAGCTTGGGATTCTCTATTTCCCTTGAACCCCACTTCCAAACTTTCAGCCAGATTTTTGCAGTTCTACCTGCAATTTCCACCCAGAAGGAGCCACTCTCCACGCCTCCATGGCAACAGGCTCTGGGCCCCGCCGCCAGCTGCTCCGCCGGCTCCCCTCGCCTCCCTTTAGTCTTCTCCACGCAGCAACAGAATAACCCTCTCCCCAAACCCTCACTGCTTGCATCGCACCTGGAGTACAAGTCAGAGTTCTACAATAGCCTGGAAATTTCTACAGGGGCCTGGGCCTCTGCCCGCTCTCCGACCAGCTCCAGCCACTCTGGCCTCCTCGCCACGTTTCTAATGTCCAGACCTGCTCTGGGGGCTGTGTGCCTGCTGTTTCTTCCCTGCAACACTTTCCAGAGGTCTGCAAGCTCAAGGCAGCCTCTGCCCAAATGCCACCTTCTCCACGACACCTTCCGCAGTTGTCCAACATCAGATAACAGTATCAGAGAACAAGTGATGCTTCTCATCCTGCTTCATTCCTCTGCAGAGCAGCAGTCTCTACCTGGCACACTGCAGGTTTACTTGCTGTCTGTTTACGGGCTCCCCCCTCCACTAGAATGTGCCCTCTACAAGGACAGAGACCCCATTGTATTCCCAGGGCCGGGAACCGTGTCTGGCGTGCAATAAGCAGTCAAATATTCATTGCATAAATGGAGGAAAGCTATAAATGGTAAAAAGAACACTTTTCTGGCATTGAGGACACCTTATACCCACAGGCAAGCTACTGAGAACTCAGCACTGAGGGACTGTCGCTTCCTTATCTTGCAAACCTCAAAGGCACTGCACACTTGGAAAATGCTAGGCGTATAAAATGGACCAAAGGAAGCTTCCGCTTTATCCTGGGCTTTCTCCAGCGCTGTTCCTTCACTCATTTTCTGTTCTTAAGAGCAGTGTGGGTGCAGAGCTTCTGTGCTGTGCTCATCTCCGCTCCCAGACGGGGCCCCCCAGGGGCGTGATGGACTGAGGGCTTCCAGCCAGGAGATGGGCTTGTTTGTTTGTGTGCTGAGAAGCCTCAAGTCACTGCAACTGCTGAGACAGACAATCTCCAGGATGCTCTGAAGACACAAAGCTTCTGATGATTCCTCTTCTGTGGCAAGCAGCACTGTGGAGCAGACACTCGATATGTTTATCTCTGATCCTTCCTACAGTGCCAAGCATCACTGTGCACACTTCCCCGAGGCAAACACTGAGATCAAAGGCTCTGGCGAAGCCCTAAGTCTGTGCTCTCCATCTACAATCTTCTATGCCTCCCTGAGTTCGCACCTCGTCCTCGTGATTCTTTATGTCATAAAGAATGTCCTTGTGAGCCAGTCACAAATAATTTTAAAAACATACATGTGGATTCATTTTACCCTTACCACATAGATTTAAACTAAACAGAAAGTAAAAGTTGGACTCCACTGAGAGCAAGCATGAAAAGTACCCAATTGACTCATGCATTCATTCCACAAATAGTTAGAGCCCCTACTATGTGCTGGCACCGTGCGAGGCACTGGAGATAGAGCACCCAGCAAAAACACACAAAATTTTGCTTTCATTTAGCTTATGGTTTATTAATGAAAACAATAAGCACAATCAATAAGCAAAAATGTGCTATGTCAGAAGGTGGTAAGGCCCAAAACAGAGCAGGGAAAGAGCATGAAGTGTTCAGAGTGGGATCGAAGACTTCGGTTTTAAATTGGGTGGTCTCAATCAGCGTCCATATGTTGGTCAGACGGGGGGACATCCTGAAGGACCGAAGGGCAGTGGTGTGTGGAAGAGACTCCGGGTGGAAGGACCCACCAGCACAGAGAGCCCGAGAGAGAAGTGTGCCTGGTGCCCTCAGAGAGATGAGTACTGCTGGATTGTAGGGACAATGTAAGGATCATTCTGGCTGCTGGATTTGGAACCAGGACAGAAGTAAAGGGCCAGTCACGATGTTATAACGATCATCCAGATGGAGAAACAGAGATGCCGAGAATCAGAGTCAAGGTCAAGAGAAGCAGTTACTCGATCTGTCTACAGGATTAGCAAACAGGTAAGTCAGGAGACTTCCCTCTAGAGCAGATTTTCTAAAGGTTTCATTTATTTATTTATGAGAGAGAGAGAGTACATGAGCAGGGGGCGGGGCAGAAGAAGCAGACTCCCTACTGAGTGGGGAACCCTACCCCAAGATCATGACCTGAGCCAAAACCAGATGCTTAACTGACTGAGCCACCCAGGTGCCCCAAAGGAGATTTTCACTTTAGAAAAGAGCATGACCAATTCCTGCAACCAACCATCTTGCCTAGTATATTTCCAGTCACGGAAACTGTGCACATCACTTCAGCACACGGTTTTATGTAAACAAGGTATAACCATGGTTGTCTTAAGGTTATCATCCAAAAAAAAGGTTATCATCAAACATATAGCGTAAAGACAAAAGGGTTTTCCAAGCTGGTTTAAAACCATACTTCCTAATCTAGTTAAATTTTCAAAAGTCAAATGTCTCTAGGAAGTCCCAATAAATGAACTATGGAAAAATATGTCAAAGGTTCCTGCCAGAGTCAACATATGCGTCCATGGGGAAAGGAGCTACTGTCCGCTGAATGTCTCGAAAGTTCAAGGAATTTGTCTTCAAAGTTTTTTTGGACAAAGACGCCTCTGAGCTCGCATTCTTTCCTACAGAGTATAATGATGCTTGGCAAGAAGGGGAAACCATTTAGAAGCGGAATCAATGGGAAACCATTTAGAAGCGGAATCAGTGCAGGGATTCTTAGGGACAGAGAGACATTGGTGACAAAGAGGGTTTGCAGCACATACACTGATGCTGTGGGGAAAGTCAGACACACCATGAATGTCAATGGTGTCGTCGAAACTATTCATTAACTTGTTCCACCACTGGACCCGTAAGACCTTAGGGCAAGAGCTACAACACATGGAGACACAGAACAAGTATCACAGAGTCAATCTTTCTTTCATTCAGTAAGTCCATATACATCAAGAAGATTGGAAAAGCGTGAATAATTTAATGGTAAGTTGTACACACAGCATGGGCTTTCTGTTTTCCTGAGGGTTTTTTATTTCCTGCTCAATAAAAGGTTTAATGTATTACTATTTTACTCTTTTTAGCCAGTTCAATAAAATGTCTCTCTTTCTTGTAAAACATTAGGGCTGGGGATGACTTCATTCATCATACCTGTCCAAATTCCTGAGTATTTTCATGAAGAAACAATACCCAGGAGAGGGTACATCCCTCACCCAGTACCACGAAGCTGGCAAGGGCAGAGCAGGGGCTGGACCCGAGGCTGACTGGTGTCTATAGTAGGGCTGTCATTGAAAAAAAAGTAAAGAAAAAAAAAAGTTGTAGAAAACTAACTGAAAATGTATGGCTCACACTTAATTATGATCTAAAAACTGAACTCATTCCTTTTATACATATGCCTCTATGTGCCAGGCAGCCTGCTAACTGCGGGAATGATTGTTAGGATTCCCATCCTCAAGGAGCCTGCCGTCTCGTGAGAAGATGACAATTAAACAAGTAATAAAAATGAAGTACAACGACATTCCTGTAGGGGAGCATGGTGCCCCGTGGAAGCAAAAATCGTGCTCACCGTGGGAGATTTAAAAATCACATGTGTGCTTAGGGGGGTGGCAGGTATAGGCAAAGCCTCACTCATCATCTGCCCTCAGAACAGACCTTACCTATTGCCGATCTTGCCATCCATCCGAACTCCTGAGCTAGAATGCTGGGAGTCACCTTGACTTCTCTGGCTCCTTCGCCCTCACGTCCAGGAAATCCTCACGTTCTGGAGAGCGGATGCTCCTCGTTCTCGAGGCTGTCTCCTTCCTCCATCCCTAACACCATCGGTGTCTCCTTCCTCCATCCCTAACACCATTGGTGTCTCCTTCCTCCATCCCTAACACCTTCTAGTCCCCGTCTCACCCCAGCTCCTAGTGGAGTCTCAAAGCACTTTGCCTGGGGTTCAGTCTTGCTCTCTTCAGTCCTGTCTTCTGTCCATTAATCTGTCTAAAATGCAACTCTGAAAACTTTTGCCAGCTCCCTGTTGCCCAGCTAAAGATGAAGTCCAAGCTTATCAACTTGGCCCCAAAGCATCCAGGGGTCAGCCTGGCCTACTTTCCCAGCTTCTTTCCAGCTTTCATCTCCTTCACTCGACAGACCAACAAGGCCCTACTGCTCTGACCTCCTCGGAGTCCAGCCTGCAGTTTAATGCATCTTTGCTGTCACTCACTAGGGCTGTCTCTGCTGTCACTGCCCCTTCCCCCTCACCCCCCCACCCCCATCCATCCTGGTGGGAGACACGCTGATGTTCATCCTCTCTGACTCAATTCAGTTATCTTTCCTCTGGCAAACTTCCCAGCAGCTAAGTTAGGAATGCTTCTCTCTGTCCCCTAACACCCAGCATCATCCACATGGAATTATGGCCATCTGTCTATGCCTTCCGTCCCTAGCTTTTTACCTCCTGGAGGACAAGGATTGCCTCACTCACCTTTGCATGCTCAGCACCTAGCACAGTCCTGATACACAACAGGATGTCAATACCTGTTTGCTTAAGGCAAGAATGATTGTTGCAGAAATTACATGTAGGCAATGCTCAGCCCAGGGGCAGGCAGTCCAGACTGATACATGTGGAAGCAAAAGAATAGGTTTCTGGTTTCCCCAAAGTGGAATTGCTGATTTAAGTTTCCTCAAAGTTACTGGGTTTGGTTAGAAAGATCATAACACCTAAAGCTGTCTATATTATCAGAAGAGATTATCATTATTAAAGAGATAAAATCAGTATGTACTCTGGTAAATTATTCTAAGCGCTAAAAACTAGCACAGCACAAGTCCTGCGTCACAGCCTCATTGTTTCTCGAATGCTGTGAGGTCAACAAATGTAGGAGCCAGGCACCTGGGCTCGGCTCCGTAAGTGACACACCGCCCGGGGATGTCACCACCCAAAACAGCAGACAACTGACACAACACCCATTGACCTTCATTTCTCTGAGTAGGTTCCCCCATCTTCAAAATTGGTTCCTATTTTGTAAACACTGCTGGGACATGGAGGGAAGTCTCTGGAAGGACTGAAACTTTAGAAAACGTGTAGGCAGAAAACTGAGGCCAGCTAGACTTTCAAATGATTACCAGAGAGAGTTCATTGTTCACTGTTCACTGATCATCTACACTTTTTATAAATGAAAAGTGACTGTTCTCCAACCGGATGTAAATCTGAACTTCAAATTGCAAATTATAAAATCACTATGGGGAAAAAAATGAGCAGCCAATGCCTACAAATGCAAACATGTGAACCATTTCTCTTAATATATACAGCACACTTGCTTGCGTTTCAGCACAGTGGGTGTCTGGAGGACTTTTATACCATACTCCAGTGGTGTTTATTTATAATACGGGTGTGGAGTAAATTATCACATGGAATGATGTTATATGCTTCTACGTGAGCCTTTCCTTTCCGCCCAGAGCTATTTTTGACCTTCCTTTTCAAGCCCAAATTTAAAAAGCGTATCTTGTCAAATGGTGATAAATTGTTACCTGAATGGCAAAGAACTTGGTAAACTAGAAGTAACTCCAGTCTTCTCTAAGTATATCCTTTATGTGACAAATTGAATCTACTCTTTGTAGTTCTGTAACCTTGAAAAAAAAAGGGGGAGCTAAACAGTTGGATTATTCTCAAGAAGACTCAAACATCTATTTAAAAATTTTTTTAGTGAAGTATTGCTTTAAACTTAAAAAAAAAAAAGAAATAATAGAGTTTGGTGCAGAATTCACCTAAAAATAGGTCTTCAGGAAAAAAAAAAAAGTTTTCTGCCCTTAAATATTAAGGCTGTGTGATTGTATGTTGGTTCATACTTGCCTACGCATACTTTGTACCACATGGTTGGAAAATGATAACTTTGGCTCAAAGAAAAAAAAAAAAAGACAGAAGCCTTTAGTAAGTTCTTCAACAAAAACTAAAATGTAAATTGTTGCTGAAATGTTTTCAAGAAATTGTATACATAATAAATACTGATTTTGTTATATAAATGTAAAACTTCAAAAAATATACAAAATATCAAGAAAAATGAATCTGATTCTTTCAGTATCTAGAATATCTAGTATCTAGAAACCTAAATCTGTGTTCTTTTTAAATTATGGGTATCTAAAAAAAAAAAAATTATGGGTATCTAGGGCTCTCTGGCATCTAACACCGGATTTGCAGATGTTCCCTTGCTGTTTCATTTCTACCTGGCCAGGATTTTACTTTGCCCTGGGCTGGTCCTTTGTGGTTTTGTTCCGTTTTGTATTCGTTTTATTGAAGTATGGTTGACTAGCTTCAGGTGTACAACATAGTGATTGGACAACTCCATAGTTACGCTGTGCTCATTGAAAGTGTAGCTCCCGTCTGTCATTATAAATGGCTATTCCAATACCTTTCATCTCCATGACTTACTCATTCCTTAACTGGAGGTCTCTACCTCCCATGCCCTTTCATCCATTTTGCCCACTGCCCCATTTTCTCCCCTCTGGCAACCACGAGTTTGTTCTCTGTATTTTGGGATCTTTATCTGCTTTTTGCTTTTGTGTGTGTGTGTGTGTGCATGTGTGTGTTTAGATCTCACATATAAGTGAAATCATATGGTATTTATCTTTCGCTGTCTTATTTAGCATAAAACCTTCTAGGTTCATCTATGTTGTCAGAAATGGCAAGGTCTCATTCCTTTTTATGGCTGAGTAATATATATACATATATGCCACATCTTTTTTACCCATTCATCTATTGAGGGACATTTAAATTGCTTCCATATTTTGGCTACTGTGAATAATGCTATGTATATCTAACCGAATTAGTGTTTTCATTTTCTTTGGGTATAATATCCTGTACTGGAATTACTGGAAGGTATGATATTTCAATTTTTCATTTTTTAAGGAAACTGGTTTCCACGATAGTTGTCCAAATTTACATTCCCACCAATAGTGCATGAGGGTTGATTTCTCTCCACATCCTGGCCAACACTTGTTCTTTCCTGTCTTTTCAATACTAGATATTCTGACAGGTATAAGGTGATATCTGATTGTGGTTTTGATCTGCATTTCCCTGGCTATTAGTAGTGCTGAGCATCATTTCATGTATCTGTTGGTTATCTGCATGTCTTCTTTGAAAAAAAAAAAGGTCTATTCAGCTCTTCTGCCCATTTTTAATCAGATTATTTGTGTTTTTTGGTGTTGAGCTGTGTAAGTTCTTCATGTATTTTGGATATTAACCCCTATTGGATATATCATTTACAAATACCTTCTCCCACTCAGCAGGCTGACTTTTTGTTGATGGGTTCCCTCATTGTGCAAAAGCTGTTTATTTTGGTGTCGTCCTAATAGTTTATATTTGCTTTTGTTTCCCTTCCCTGAAGAGACCTAACTAGAAAAATGTTGATGAGGCTGATATTAAAGAGATTACTACCTATGTTTTCTTCTAGGAGTTTTATGGTTTCAGGTTTATGGTTTCACGTTGAGGTCTTTAATCCATTTAGAATTTATTTTTGTGTGTGGGAGAAGCAAGGGATCCAGTTTCATTCTTTTGCGTGTAGCTGTCCAATTTTCCTGGGAGCATTTATTGGCGGGACCTTCTTTCCCTGTTGTATAGCCTCGCCTCCTTTGTTGTAGATTCACTGAGGATGGCCCTTTTGTGTTAATGAAAGAGGGGGAGAACTCGGGTACATACATGTGATATAGGAATGGTATGAGGTAAGTAGGGGAAGCAATATTTACAGTACGATTTTAGCTAAAATGAGTCTATTAGTGACATTGGCTAGGATCATTAAATAATGGAAATAAATATTTTGTATAATTTTGTTAGTATTTTTCTTTCAACCAAAAACGAAAATATCTGAGAGGTAAAAAATTATCCATGGAGGGCTGATGGGATATGCCACTGTCAGTATAACCAGAGTGTAATGCAAATCTTGATTTGTATATCAAACAAAAAGAGACCATGATGATCCAGAAATGTGTCTTTCCAGTTTAGTTAGTCCTCTATCTGTGAGTTAAAATTCTTCCCCAAATTAAGATACCACTTAGTAATAATGCAGTTAGCCAGAAGGCCACCACCATAAAGAACTTATCAAACTCAACACCCAAAGAACAAATAATCCAATCAAGAAATGGGCAGAAGACATGAACAGACATTTCTGCAAAGAAGACATCCAAATGGCCAACAGACACATGAAAAAGTGCTCCACATCACTCGGCATCAGGGAGATACAGATCAAAATCACAGTGAGATTCCACCTCACACCAGTCAGAATGGCTAAAACTAAGAAGTCAGAAAATGACAGATGTTGGCGAGGATGCAGACAAACGGGGAACCCTCCTACACTGTTGGTGGGAATGCAAGGTGATACAGCTACCATGGAAAACATTATGGAGGTTCCTCAAGAAGTTGAAAATAGAGCTACCCTATAACCCAGCAATCGCACTACTGGGTATTTACCCTAAAGATACAAATGTAGCGATCTCAAGGGGCACATATACCTGAATGCTTATAGCAGCAATGTCCATCACAGCCAAACTATGGAAAGAGCCCAGATGTCCATCAACAGATGAATGGATAAAGAAGATGTGATATATATATATATACAATGGAATACTATGCAGCCATCAAAAATTGACCTCCTGCCATTTTCAATGACGTGGATGGAACTAGAGGGTATTATGCTAAGCAAAATAAGTCAATCAGAGGAAGACAATTATCCTATGATCTCTCTAATATGAGGAATTTGAGAGGCAGGGCAGGGGGTCATGGAGGAAAGGGAGGGATAAATGAAACAGGATGGGACTGGGGAGGGACACAAACCATAAGAAACTCTTAATCTCAGGAAACAAACTGAGGGTTGCTGGGGTGTGAGGGGGTGGGATAGGGTGGCTGGGTGATGGACATTGGGGAGGGTGTGAGTGCTGTGAATTGTGTTAAGACTGATGATTAGCAGACCTGTATCCCTGAAGCAAATAATACATTATATGTTAATAATAATAAAAAAAAAAAAGCTGTAAAAACATCTCTCAGATTTAACTGATCATTTTCACAGCCTGGTTAATGAACAAAAATTGAAGCTCTACTTATTTATCCCATAACTATTGGGCAATAACTATTCAACCCATGAAAGTAAGAAATAGAAGTCATCTGAAATTTTTAGATGTCATAGATTCCTAAAAACGAATCAGGTAAATTAACCTTTGAGAGAGTTTTGACAAGTGATGTCAAGTCCTCTTTCTGACTGGAAACAAATTTGGTGATACAAGGGGAGTTGGTTTCATTAAGGACAAGAAAGAAAAAAAATCCCACTATTTGCTCTATAACAGTTGTTGTTTAGAAATACTGATAATGTTGTTGACCTTTCCCCTGGCTATTGGCACATTGACATTGTAAGTGATCTTTAGGTTGTAAGTCCAGGCAAAGTAAGACAAGATCTGAACATAGACTAGAAATAAAATTCTTCTTTTGCTTTGGGAAATGCATTTGTGAAATAGCCAATAGATCACATATGGTTTGCTGTTTCTTTCTTTTATTTTTTTTTAAGTGTCTGAGAACAATTTTATTTTATTTTTCCAGTTTGATTTTTTAAATTGTTTTCATTTTCATTTCAGTATAGTTAACATAGTGTAATATTAATTTCAGGTGAATCACAATACAGTGATTCAACAATCCCATACAACACCCCGGGCTCATCACCAGGTGTGACCTCCTTCATCCCCATCACCGATCTCCCCCATCCCCCACCTCCCTCCTCTCTGGTAACCATCCGTTTGTTCCCTACAGTGAAGAGTCTCTGTCTTGGTTTGCCTCTCTTTTTTTTTTTTTCCTTTGCTTGTTTGTTTTGTTTCCTAAATTGCACGTCTGAGTGAAATCATACAGCTTTCATCTTTCTCTGACTGACTTAGATTACATAGTGTTAATAGTTGCTCCAATACATACTTAAGGTCACAGAAAATTCTCATATTCAAAACATACTGATAGTTATATTGACCCCAAAAGGCAAAGCAGTCAATAGTCAATGGTTTATGGCAGTAAGGCCTCGATTCTCTTTAATCAAAAGTACATATGGGGTGTCTGGGTGGCTAAGTTGGCTAAGCATCTGACTTGATTTCAGCACAGGTCATGGTGTCAGAGTGGTAAGATGGAGCCCTGAGATGAGCTCCAGGCTGGACATGGAGCCTGCTCGATTCCCTCTCTCCCTCTCCCTCTGCCGCCCTCCACACACACACATGCTCTCTCCCTCTCTCTCTCTCTCAAAAAAAAAAAAAAAAAAAAAAGTATGTAAACCATTCCCCCATAGCATTTTTTCTTTTTTTTTTCTTTTTAAAGATTTTATTTATTTATTTGACAGAGAGAGAGATCACAAGTAGGCAGAGAGGCAGGCAGAGAGAGAGGAAGAAGCAGGCTCCCTGCTGAGCAGAGAGCCCGATGCGGGGCTCGATCCCAGGACCCTGAGATCATGACCTGAGCCGAAGGCAGAAGGTTTAACCCCTGAGCCACCCAGGCACCCACCCCATAACATTTTCTATGCACCTTCCAAGAATTTGCTGCCCTCAATTTTCTTATTGAAATGGGGAAGGCTGACCTCTTGTTGATTTTATTTTTAAAGGTTTCTTTTTATTACCAAAACCTTCCTTTCTATAGCACAGGGGGAAATGTATCAAAATAGGGGATAGTAAAAAAAAAAATCTACAAAGAGGCCATATTAAGCATGTACTGAAAGAAAATCTTTCCGGAAAGACTGTCAAAAGGTCACATGGAAAAGTAGTGCAGGGAAGAGAGAAGCGTCAATCATACCTAAATAAGGAGTCAGCGTGAGGAACGGCTCAAAGTATTTTGACAAAAGAAGACAAAGTAAACAAGCCAGGTTGTTCCAGGGGAGTGGGACAAAGCAAGAGCTCAAAAATCATTTTGAAGGAAATAAATGGGAAGATTTTCTAAAGAAGAAATTGCAAGAAGAGAAGTAAACTGCCATAATGTGTGATACCTCCTCATTCTAATGGAACAAAGCCTAAGACCCGCTTCCGAAGAGAAGCACTGGGGTGAGCCCTGGAAGACAGGGATGAGGCAGAGGGAGGCAATGTACAATGGGGAGAAAAATCACGAGGTGGCCTGGGTCAACCCCGAAGGAGCCCTCCTTGAAAGGGTTAAGGACAGTGTGGTGGGTGGCCAGGACAGCACGACAAGGAAGCACAACCTTATGAGACCCCAAATCAAAGTTAAAACAAACAAGCAAAGGTCAATGGAAGTTAGGGGCTACACCTACCCAGTGAACTGACCATTTTGACGTTGATTTCCATTTTCGACTTCAAGATCCAGTTATAAAGCAGTTAACTCAACAGCTGCATGGTTTAGATTACAGTCTGTAATCTAAAAGCCATTCTCCCTCTACTATTTCCTGCCGATCATCAGGATCCGCTTGCCTGATTTTCTCAGAGGGATCACCTGTTTCCTTCTAAGTGCTCCATGAGGCCTTTCACAGCCCATTATGTACTGTCATTATCACTGACAAACTCAATCATCAGAATTAACTAGTGAATGGGTTCCACCTTTCACCCCTTTGGGGGAACTTTCTCCTGAAATCTACATAGGCACTGGCTTCAGTCCTTAATCTCCTAAATGAAATGTTTACCCACCCAAACTGTCAGTTAGGTGTAAAGATAGAGTTAAGACATTTTCAGACATAGAAGATATTAAAAATCTACTGTCTCAATTGATATTTAGCCAAGGTTCCAAGACATCCAACTGGGAAAGAACGGTTTCTTCCACAAATGGTGCTGAAACCACTGGCCATGAAGATGGACCCCTACCTCACGCCGCATGCAAAAATTAACTCAAAATGGACAATCTAAACACAAGACCCAAAAGCATAAAGCTTTTAGAAGAAAACAGAGGTAAATCTTCGTGGTCTTGAATTTGAGAAGGGATTCTTAGGACACTAAAAGCGCAAACAACAAACCAAAAATAGATAAATTGGACTTCTTCAAAATTAAAAACTGTTGTGCATCAAAGAACATTATCCACAAAGTAAAAAGCAACCAACAGAACAGAGAGAGAATATTTACAAATCATACATCTGAGAAGGCCTAGTACCCACAATATATAAAGAACTTTAAAAGGGGGGGTGCACCTGGGTGGCTCAGTCTGTTAAGTGTCTGCCCTCAGCTCAGGTCATGACCTCAGGGTCCTGGGATCAAGTCCCTCATTGGGTTCCTTGCTCAGTGGGGAGCCCGCTTCTCCCCCTGCTTGTACGTTCTCTCTCTGACCAAGAAACAAATAAATAAATCTTTAAAAATAAAAGAACTTTTACAACCCAACAACAAAAAGACAAAGAACCCCATTTAAAAAATAAAGACAGGATTTGAGTAGACGGTTCTCCAAAGAAGATACACAAATAGCTAGCAAGTAGATGAAATGATGTTCTGGATCATTAGTCATGAAGGAAAGGCAGATCAAAAGCACGATGAACTATCACTTCACACCCACTAGGATGGCTATGGCTTAAGAAAATGGAAAATAACAAGTGCTATGAGAAGATAGAGAAGTTACAACGCTTGTTCATTGCTGGTAGGAATGTAAGATGGTTCAGCTGCCATGAAAAAAGCTTGGCAGCTCCTCAAAAGGTTAAATAGAATTAGCATATGGCTCAGCAATTCTACCCCTAGGTATATCCCCCAACTAACTGACAACAGGTACTCCAACAAGTAATTGTGCACAAATGTTCATAGCAACACTATCGCAATAGCCAAAAGGTGGAAATAATCCAATAAACAATTCGTGGCACAAGATAATATCATTAAACCATAAAAAGGAACAAAACACTGATACACCCTCCAAGATGACTGACCCTGGAAAACATTATGCTAAGTGGCTGCTGGTTCCTGGCTGCTGAGGCTGGGGGAGGGGGAAATGGAGAGCAATTGCTCAGTGGGTGCAGAAGTTTATTTTGGGGTGACAGAAATGCTTTAGAGCCAGATAGAGGGTATGGTTGCCCGGCATGAGAGACACACTACGATATAATAACTGACAATGAATTTTTCATTTTTTTTTGGACAATGAATTTTTCACTTTAAGTGGTCGATTTTGTTACGTGAATTTTATCTCAATTAAAAAAAAAATTTCATGCATCTTTTCTAAGAATGATACTGGAAGATTTGTTTGCTCCAATATAATGAAGAAGTAATTAAAAGAAAGAAGAAAGAGGAAGACGCGGGGTCCAGGAAACAGGGATCGAATAAGGAGACAAAGGGAGCTTCTGGTGACAAGATACAGAGATCAAGGGAAAAGTGTGCAGCAGGCCCAAGCCGCCAGTCCAGGTGGGAGGAAAAGTAGCTAGACTGCCTAATCGATCCGGGTGTATATGGGAAAGATTTGTAAAATTGGTAGAGAATTTGGGGTGGAATTGGTGAAAATACACAAAAAATTTACTGAAAGTCCATTATTAATTCTAGGGAGAAACATTAAAGTATCCTACGTGACCCACTTAAAAATACCATATTTTCAGTGGTTAAAGATACGAACACTGGGGGCACCTGGGTGGCTCAGTCGTTGTGTCTGCCTTTGGCTCAAGTCATGATCCCAGGGTCCTGGGATCAAGCCCCGTATTGGGCTCTCTGCTCAGCGGGGAGCCTGCTTCTCCCCCTCCCACTCCCTGCTTGTGTTCCCTCTCTCACTGTGACTTCTCTGTCAAATAAATAAAATCTTAAAAAAAAAATACAAACACTGAAGATTTATAACCAAAATTACAATGTAATTATATAATTGGGAGTATACAGGAAAAAGAAACATGCGCAGGTGTGTGTGTGTGTGTGTGTATGTGGTGTGTTGTGATGTTGATAAGTGAGTTAAATCCTAATGTTGCAAAGTGGGAAATCAACAGATAACGATTAAAACTGAAGAAAATCTAAAAGTACTGGGATTGGAGTGTTACTTAGAGATCTGAAGGTGAATGCCAGTAGAATCCGTTTAAGGGTTGCCTTTGGAAAGAGGGGAATGCAGACCTTCTTTTAGAACTTTTTGACTCTCTAAACTATGTGCATATATAAAAGTTGAGTTTTTAAAAACCAAATTAAAAGAAAAATGTTCATGCCAAAATAGATTGGTTGGGTACACACTGCATCCTGACAGCACTGTGGGGCTCCGATTAGGAACAAGATGAGACTGTGGCCCAGGGCCCAGAGATGGGGTAGGAGAATAGAGAGGATGTCATCTTTTGCTTTTTAAAGTAATGTTCAAAGGATGAAATGTTCACAGTCGTTCATTCTAGATTGTGGGAAAGTCGGTAAATGGCTCTGGTATTTTTTAATCTGTACTCTTTGGTATAGTTAACATTTCTTAAATTAACATATTACAATGAACTCTGTAATTAGCTATGCAATTGGGGGTGGAGAGCTAGCTTCAGTGCAGTTCATACACAGGACAACTGAGCTACTGGTTTAAAATGAATGGTCTTTTTAAAAAATGTCTGCAAAATTCATAGAAATTGGGTATCCCAATTATGGGATCCATAATAAAGACCTGTGGGGCTCTGTCTTAGTTCTCCAGACCATGCCTAGAGGCTGCGGTCTTCTCTAAGGTGGTGCATTTTTAGGCGATGTTGATAAGGGACATGGGAGATCTCTTACCCTGGGGGATGCTTGGTCTGGGAGCTGCCTGCAGATGTCGGGAAGACTGTCATCTATAAGAGCGAGGGAGGGAAGACTGGTCCAGTCCATCTGGTCCTTATCACTGAGACATTTTTTGATCACCTTCTATATAGCAGAATGCTGTGAAATTTTCATTTCCTAAGTGCAATTTTTTACACTTGTTTCCTACTTTTGTAGGAAAGACAAGTAAGAAAAAATACCAGTAATCTGTGCAAAAGAGCAATTTCCAACGTATGACAGCAAGGGTATCTGGATTTGGTCTTTTGCATTTATCTGCATTTTAATTACTGACAGCGGATAGTGGTAACATAATGAATGCTTGATCACTAGTCTCAATGACTGCTTTCACCTTTTCAGTGTGTTTATGTAATCACAAAAACAGGCAATGTTTTTCTTCTTGCTATTTATTTATTTATTTATTTATTTTTAAAGATTTTATTTATTTATTTGACAGACAGAGATCACAAGTAGGCAGAGAGGCAGGCAGAGAGGGGGAAGCACGCTCCCTGCTGAGCAGAGAGCCCTATGCGGGGCTCGATTCCAGGACCCTGAGATCATGACCTGAGCCAAAGGCAGAGGCTTTAACCCACTGAGCCACCCAGGCGCCCCTCTTCTTGTTATTTATTTCACAGATCTGTATAGTCTACTTTTTTAATTTAAAAAGGGTTTAGTGATGGGCAGTAAAAGTATAAACTTAGTACAATGAATGGACCTTTTTTAATGAAGGTATGTGCGTAATTATACACACAAACACATGTGTACCAAATGGGTGAAAGTACTGGATGGAATAATATTTTTGGAAACTGGAATGCTTTCTGACTTAGAGTATTATTTTGTAGGGTATGTATTTTAGAGTATTAATTTTTCAGAGTATTAATTTTTACTCTACATATTATTTTAATTTATTGAAGCTTAAACTTCAGAAGAGTGGGGGATAAATGTTAAACGGGTCGAAGTAAAAAGGTTTTTCCTTTATTCCCTCTTCTGTAAATGAGGAGAAAGAGATTAAAAAAAATTTTTTTTTAAGATTTCATTTATTTATTTGACAAAGAGCGATCACAAGTCGGCAGAGAGAGGGAGGCGGAAGCAGCTCCCCGCTGAGCAGAGAGCCCGATGCCATCCAGGACCCTGAGATCATGACCTGAGCCGCAGGCAGAGGCTTAACCCACGGAGCCACCCGGGTGGCCCGAGGAGAGAGAGATTTAAAGAGAAAATAGCAAGCCCCCCCCCCCCAATAGAACAATTCTGAAAATCACTCAGAAAAAAATCACCTCCTCTGTAGTTCTACGGAACACGAAGCAGCCCGAGCGTACAACTCTCCAGATTTCATTCACGGCACAGAAATCCCCTTTGCCTGCGACCAGCAGGCCCCCACGGCAAGCTACTTCTTCGCTTCCCTAACCAAGACCGTCGCGCGCGGCCTCCCCGGAGCGCGGCTCTCCCGCCCGGCGAGGCAAGCCCCGAGCCGGCGACGACCCAGTCCCACGGGCCTGGCGCAGAGCGGCGCCCGCTCGCCCGGGGTTTGGCCTCCTGGGGTCCAAACTCCAGCGCGAACTCCCCGACGCTCCGTCCCCGACTCAGCCCGCCCGGGTCTCCGCGCACCTTCACGGAAACGCTGTCATAGCGGAGAGGGACAGAGCGCGGGGACCCCTAGGCCCGCCGCGCCCCACGCAAGCTGCGGGGTCCGGAGCCCCCCCGCCCGCTTCAGCGCACGCGCAGGTGAGAGCCCCGCCCCCCGGAGCCGCCCCCCGGTCCCCCCCCTCGGGCGGTGCACAGCCCCGCGGGGCGCGGTCGGGCCCCGGCCGGCTCTCGGACCGAGCGGGGTGCGCGGCCCCCGGAGCGCCGGACGCACGACGCACCGCGCACCCCACCCCGCAGCGGGGCGCAGGGCTCCTACCTGGGCCTCCCGCCCGCGCATCCTCGCTGGTGGGGGCGTGGGGGGATGCGGGCTCCCGCCGCCGCCGCCGCGTCCCTTCGCGGGAACGTGTCCCGACGTGCCGGCCTGCGGCCCCAGGGTTCGCGGGGGCGTCCGCCGGGATCCCAGGCACGAATCGTCCTCCGGAACGACCCGGGCCCGCACCAGCCCCCACCTCCCAGCGGGGTCTGCAGCCTCAGAAGGGAATTAACCCATCCGCTGCCGGAGTCGCTGGGCATGAAACCCGCGGCAGGTCTGGGGACCCGGGGGGCTCGGACCCGGGAGGCGCGACGCCCGGCCTCGGCGGCGGGAAACGCCGGGGTCTGCTGCCCCCTGCCGGCCGCCGCGCGCGTCTGCCGAACCGGCTGGGAGCGCCCGGGACGCGGAGCCCGTCCGCGGCGGAGACCGGGGCCGGCGCGCCTCCGGGGCTTGGAGGCGGGTATCCGCGCGTCCGCGGGGTCGCCCCCGGCGCCGGGAGCGCCCGAGCGGAGGTTTCTTCACGGCCGCGTGTCTGGGAATGCCCAGCTGCAGCCCGAAGCCCCCTTCCACGTGGGGCAGGTAACAGCACGCTTCGCCGCCGCGGGCTGGCCGGCTCCAGGGCGGCCCGCCGCGCAGATCAGGCTGGCGAAAGAAAACCGCCGGGGCTGCCTCCTGGCCGAGGAGTCTCCGCCGCGCCCCACGGATGCCCTCAAACGCACGTGTGGATGTGAACGACCTCCTGAGGAAGGAGATGGGAAAAGGGAGCTTCGGTGCCCGGATCGGGTTTCACTGGCGCACCGAAACGCCCTCTGCAGGCCTGGGGACAGAGACAGAAATAACGGGAGCCCTGGGGGTCCTCCGGGGCTTAGACTTGGCCTGGGGACGTCCATCGTAGACACGGAAAGCAGCCGCACTCTGCACAGCAGGTGGCAGACTCAGTGCAGAAACTGAAGGGTGCCGACCCGGCCGCTCGTCCCTGGCCCGTGGCTCAAGACCAGGTCGGTCTAGACAGCGTGCATTAGGCAGTGGACCTGGGTTCGGACTCCGCTTTATCTACCAGTCCTGGGCTTGGCCTCATGGCCTTGGCTTCTGGGATGGTCACAGAGTTCTGCAAATGCAGTAGGTGCTCCATAAGTGCTCATTCTGGGCGCGGTGCTTGCTGGCTCTGCGGTGATGAGCCGCTGGAGGCGTTCTGCCGCGGTGAGGTGGGAGGGTCTGGCTCCGGCATGCAATGCCCAGTCAATCCCTGCCCCGTCCAGCCTCACTAGCTGGGTGACACCAGACCACGTAGGAACCTCTCATTTCTTCGTCAGCAAAACGCAAATGATAACAACAGTCCCTCCTTCTTAGGGTGAGAATGAAGAGTGAATGAAATACCGTCTGCAGAGTGTTTGGGACAGAGCCTGGTAGTAGCCAGTACTCAGCCAGTGTTGTTAGCAACGCTGGTGTTACCACTGCTGTTCCTTCTTCCCCAAGTGCGTGGCAATGCCGGAATTAAGTGATCACTTGAGACCCAGAAAGTTGGGTGGGAACCGGGTTCTGCCAATTTCCACTGGCCTAACACTGGGCAAGTGAGTTTCAATGCCCTGATCTATAAAAATGGCAGTAATTATAATAGAGATGAATAGGGTGGTTAGATCATGATGTGAGATTATACTGTACTGAATTCCTAGAATTATTTGCGCACTGTGCAGAGTGGACAGTAAGTGGTAGCTAGTGGTAAAATAAGTGTTTTAAAGGATGTATTGACCCAGCCACCAGGGCTACATTGTCCCCTGAGGTAGCATGAGCCTTTGTCTTACTTCACTTTTCCATCTATTCGCTTAGCAGAAAGTTAATTCTTAGCCAACTGCCAGCGTCTGAACTCTGTGATATGAAGGTCGGTGACTGTCGATGGCACTTTCTCTGTGTCCGCAGTCATTTCTGAAGAAGCGTCTCAGGGGCTTTGGATGGTGATGACCGTGGATTACGGCCTGCGTGGCCAGAAAGGCTTCTCAGAAAAACCAAATGCAGCTGTAACCTTTTAGCACTTAGAGCTATTCAGATATGGCATTTGGTTCATCAGATTGGTCAAATAACGCGGAACAGAGTTTGCTATCATCTGGCACTCCTTGGTGACAGCGAAGGATTCTGGAAGGATCTGGGCGGGAGGCGCCTGCGGTGAGATGCTGGTTAGTAAATCCTTACCTGCATATCCTTTCAAGACAATACTCATATACAAGTGACTGAATTGCAATCCCAACCTCGTGATTTCTTCTTCTCTCTGGCCACCCTTAGGGACTCAAGAGGCCAGGTTGGAGTGACTCAGAAAAGGGTTTTTTAAAAATCCAGGGAACTACTTTCTGATGCATGCTCTAAGACCACGCCCCCAAGAAACTCATCTTTTATGAAGGTCAGATGAGCCTAGAAAAGGAAGGACTCTCCCCCCTTTTCTCCATACCTGGCAGCCTTTTCTTTTCTGAGGAACCCGGAGCTCCCCGAGTGTGTGGCACAACGTACCTCAAGTCGGGGCCTTTCCTTTCACTCACAGGCTTTAGCAAACCCCCTGCGTGCTCATCTGACCCCAGCCTGATTTTCCACCCTTATGGTCCCTCCCTCCTCGCTGCTCACCCGCTTCAGCTCTAACCAGGACTCGCTGCCCAGATGCTTTCGAGGGCCGGGCCGATCGGTGAGTCCCGAGCAGAGCCAAACACAGCTTTTAAAAGCATCGTCATGACTAAACTAAATCACTGTCACTCCTGCGAACCACACAAACCCAAACTCACGGTCACTTTCCTCTGAGCTGCTTCCGCTCCCCCAACCCAGATTCAGAGCAGCTCAGGCAGGCCCCGGAGATGTTTCCAGTGGGGGCGGGGGGCAAGGGGGGAACGTACTGAAAACCAAAAATTGGTCTGCCCACAGCACCCCTGATGATGTGATCCACAGCCTAGGCCACATCCTCCTGAGAAGTGAGAGGGGTTGCGGACTCCAGAGTCCAGACCACATCTCCGGGTGGCCAGCTCAGGGTCCCTCTCGGTCCCACCGTGAGCCTCCTTATGGACTGGCTCAAGGCTTCCCGACCTCCTGTCATCTCCTGCCTCCGCCTGTCCCCTTCATAGCCCTTCTCCCCTGGGAAGGAATGAGGGCCCTGAAGGAGCGCACTCTGCTTCCTGAACCAGGGACGGCAAACTCCCCATCACCAGGCAGGGCTTCCCCTCTGCCGGGCCGGGCTCCCAGCCTCTGCTGGCCCGGCCCGGTCAGGGCGCTCTGTTCCGGCCTCCTCATCACCCACGCGCCCTCCCATCAGCCCTGCAGTGAGGCCTTCTCCCCGCGGCTCCCTCCAGCTCCCCCGCCACATCCCTCCCCCTGCAAACCCGCAGTTCACGAAAGAGCTGCCTGCATGTTGTTTGTGTTTCCATGCTTCAGCGATGGCCCGGCTTCCACTCCCACCACCCTGCTGACCCTCTTGTTGCTAAGCTCAATGAACATTTTTCAGTCCTTATCCTTATGAAGGGTCATTGAGGTTGGGTAGGCGTTGGAGCTCCAACAGCACTGGAGAGTGAAGAGAGTTTGGGTTTCCTTCAAGGGATCTACAACGGGGCTTGAATATGCATGGAGAGCTGCGAGACCCTCCTGCCCTGTCTTCACCTCCTGGATGGACATGGAGACAGAGGAGATGCCTGGGAGAAAGATACTGGGATGTCTATACTCTAACACCTGTTGACGGTCAAGGATATAAAGCGGTGACCAATTTGCGGGAAAGCACTCAGGATGCCTGAGAGAGAATGTACCTTAAAGGGGGGAAAGAACGTATACCAAAGGTCTACCTCAACACCATGATGTCAGGCTGGAGGGACTTGTGATTCCAGACAGAATAAGGGGCTAGGGGTGCCTGGGTGGCTCAGTGGTTTAAGCCTCTGCCTTCAGCGCAGGTCATGGTCTCAGGGTCCTGGGATGGAGCCCCACATCGGGCTCTCTGCTCAGTGGGGAGCCTGCTTCCTCCTCTCTCTCTGCTTGCCTCTCTGCCTACTTGTGATCTCTGTCTGTCAAATAATAAAATAAATAAAATTTTAAATAAAATCTTAAAAAAAAAAAAAAGAATAAGGGGCTAATGCCAGAAGTCTGTGACCGCAGTGGTGGTGACACATGTGACTTTCCAGGTCATAAAGGAGATAAAGGAGATAAAAGGAGATAAAACTTCTGCCTGATTCTCTTGGAACCCAGCAATCCCACAGCCAGGAAGCCCAAGATACATGGAGAAGCTGCAGGTGTTTTGGCCCAGAGTCCCAGGTGTGGTCCCAGTGATGGGCAGGATGCACTACAAGACGTGGCAGTGAGGACACCGCTGAGATGACTCCAGTCCTAGCCACCATCTGACTGCAATATTGGAGAGACCCCAAGTAAGAGGACCACCAGGCCAAGCCCAGCCAACTTACATAATTGTAAGACATCATAAAAGTAATCGCTCTTACTGTAAATCTCCATGTTTGGTGGTGGGTGATTCATTCCACAGCAATAAATAATTTTAGCAGGCCCCTAGGAGGCTCTGGAAGGGCCCTAGCAATGTATTCATGTGATCACATGCTTTTGTAAAATTTGCAAAAGTAAGATATTTTAGCCACAATTGGTTAAAATTTCTGTCTCTTTCTACCCCAACCTCCCCTCCGACTCTTCAAGTTAAATGGCATTAGAGTGGCTGTGGGCATTTTTGGAATTCGGTTAAGACAAATTTAGTTGGGGTTTATTTAATTTGGGCTCAGTGTGGTGGTGTATTTGTGTGCTGTGGAGTCACTTCTATGTATGTTAGTACCGGCTGCCCCAGTGCAAATAGCTTCCAGAATATTCCAAACAACCACCGTCCGGGCTTGGTGGTGCAACAGGAATGTTTGGGACCGTGGACTGTGTTGTGACTACATGTATATGATATGTGGATTTGAAATACACCGAGCTAGGAGAGAGTCTGTGGGAATATTCCAGATCTTACAGCTCATACATACAAATAGTACAACAGAGGCTTTCCCAAATTTGACTGTCATCCTGAACATTTATCTTTTCTTATGAATAATAAGCTATGGAAGGGAAACTTACAGTGTATCAATAATAAAATGCAAGGGAGAGAATGAATTATTTTTCTATTCTGTCATAGAATCTGATGTTCCAAAACCTTTATTGTATGAGGATTCAATAAAAAAATACACAGCCAAACATGTTAGGGAAAGAGTATTACAGAGGTGGCTCATGAATTTGATAAAAATATGCCATTTTCCTGGGTTTCGTACCATCTGGTGGCAGCAGCAGTGGACAGAGTGAACTTCATTGTGGGGGGGGGGGGGCATGGAGCTCAGCCCTGTTGGCCACCCCCACCTTTAAAAGCCCTCCCTTCCCTCGGCTTCTTGGAACCTCGGGTCACATCTCCTCTCCAGCTAACTGGTCCTGGTCGCCTGGAGAGCTGTGTCTACCTCCGGGTGTTTGTGAGTTTCCCGGGTCCGTCCAGGCCACTTTCATCTTTCAGGCTCTCTGAGCCCCCCTCCTTCCTGTCCGTGCCCTGTATTGTCCCTGCGACCCCAGACTCGACTTCTCCCGCTGCTTTTCCACCTTCTTCTGGCTCTCTCCTTGTTATGCAAATGAGGCGGTGGCCTAGCGCCAAGTGGTGGGCGTGGCTTTTTGTCAATCCGTGTCACATTATTTACAGACACAGGAGGCTGGGGGCGCGGGTGGGCAGGCAAAGTTTGACAAGGCCTGCTCTTCACCCAAATACCCTGGTACTTCAGGAAATTTCCCCCTAGACTTTCACAAGTTCCCAAACACAGCGTGTCTGAACAAACTGGTCTCCTTCTCGGCTCCGTGTGCCTTCTCAACCAACGATACTACCGTCTACCAGAGGCACAGGACAGAAGTGCAGCGCCAGCCTCCATTTCATACCCAGACTCAGTCAGTCAGTCACCAAATCCCCTCCATTCTGCTTTCTAACCATCTCCCTAATCCGGTCGCTTTTCTCTTTCTCTGCCGCCTTCTTTGAGAACACTGTCCCCGCTTTGGGCCCCATGCTTCTCACTACCCTTTGCCCTGCTGCCCGCAGAAGGACGGTGCCACTCTTCCAATCTAAAACCCTATAGCGTAGAACTACCCTATGACCCAGCAACTGCACTACGGGGTATTTACCCCCAAGATACAGATGTAGTGAAAAGAAGGGCTCTATGCACCCCAGTGTTCATAGCAGCAATATCGACGATGGCCAAACTGTGGAAAGAGCTGAGGTGCCCTTCAACAGTAGAATGGATAAAGATGTGGTCCATATATACGATGGAGTATTACGCAGCCATCAGAAGGGATGAATACCCACTATTTGCATCAACACGGACAGGACTGGAGGAGATTAGGCTAAATGAGATAAATCAAGCAGAGAAAGTCAATAACCATATGGTTTCACTTACTTGTGGAGCATAAGGAATAGCATGGAGGGCATTGGGAGAAGGAAGGGAAAAATGAAGGGAGAGAATCGGAGTGGGAGACAAGTCATGACAGACTACAGACTCCGGGAAACAAACTGAATGTTTTGGAGAGGAGGGGGCTGGGGGGACGGGTGAGCCCAGTGATGGGTATTTTAAGGAGGGCACACATTGCACGGAGCACTGGGTGTTATACACGAACAATGAATCATGGAACACTATATCAAAAACTAATGAATTTCCGTATGGTGACTAAAATAATAAAATAAAATAAAATAAATCCTATAGCTCTCTGCTGGAACACTTGCACTGTGTAAGAGGCCAGCAGGACTGGACCCCAGCTCAATTAGCCACCAGTTCCCCCTTCCAGCCTAAATTACTTTCAGCTGCCTTGACTTCTTGCCTCTAGGACTTGGCACATTTATTCCTTTTCCTCACTTCTCATCCTTCCTACTTGTCCTGGATGACACTCCCTCTGGGAAGTGTGAGCTCACACTTGAAGACGAGGCAAGGCGTCGCTCTGCCTGCTCCAGGGAAACTGGACCTCAGCGGTCTGAGCACTCAACACACTGCTCCACGATCCAACTTACAGCTGCACATTGGCCCCATGTCCATGAAGTGGACAACTCCCTGACGGGGGGGCTCCTGGCTCCTTTGTCCTGCTCTTGGCACAGCGTTAAGCACTGCGGACCCTGGAAAGGCTTCGACCCAGGAGGACTGCCCAGCGCAACTTCCCTTTTCGTGGAAACCAAACCCTCCGCCCCAACCTCAGGGTTCACTTGAGGACCTTCTCACGCCTCGCCTCTACCGGACTGTGAAGTTGGGGGTCTGAGAGAGAGGCGACGGAGGTGTGATTATGTGGGGTCCATTCCGTTTGGGTGGTGTTTTACTTGTGTGCAGAGATGGCGCCAGTCCCTTGAGCACCTCGGAGGCTAGACTCCTCCAGCCTCTGCCTTTGAGACGCACAGGCAGGGAGGCTGCTGCAGCCCTGGAGCTCAGCCAGGCCACGTAATGGTCTGACCTTGGAGGAGGGGGTAGTGAAGGTGGTGGAGGGGGGCTTTCCCATCCCACTCAGGCTTCCCCCCACCACAGAAATCAGCCAGAGGTTGAGCTCTGCACTCGTATTTAGAAACTCGAAAGCTTTAGATTCTCCCTGGACAAGTTTCTATATTTCAGGAGTACTTTCTAATATTATGGAAGCATAATATATACATATATATGTATGTCTAAATATATACACATATATCCAAATATATGCATACATTCCAAAATACGTATGCATGGGCATCCAAATATATACACGTATAGACAAGTATATACACATACACACAAAATATATACACATACATACAAATATATCAACATCTATACTAATATATACATATATGCATATACAGATAGATACTTTTATTTTTTATTTTGAAATAATTATAAACACATAAGTTACAAAAATAATGCTAAGAGGTTTGGTATCCCCATCACCCACCACTCAGCTCCTCCAAAGGTAAAAACATAACAGAGCCAAAGTTCATTATCAATACCAGGAAACTGCTGTCTGTACAGTGTAACGAACTCGTCCACAGTCCTTGCTCAGATTTCACCTGTTTTTATATATACTCATTTTTTCTTAAAATATTTTAATGTTTTCTACAGGTCTTGTTCCTTGCAAGGACTATAAAAGAAGACTTTTGTGACGATTCACTTAGACAACAATGAATGTTGAAGATGGAAAGACCATCTGGTTTCTCTCTCCGTCTGATCTGTGGTGAATCTGGACCTCAGAGTGGAAAGGACGCTTGCCTGAGTCTCTGGGGAGTCCTAGTGCCGACTCGGTGTGGCTGGAAGATGATCTGAGAGTTACTATTTTCTTTTCTGCATCTGATAAAGACTCATTTGTTTTTCAAAAATGAATAAGCATCTTGATTTCTGCAAGCACAACTCAATTAAGAAAATATCACCTTGCTTAACACTAAATGAGTGAGTCAGATCTTACTTAGAAAGTACGCCCGGACGGGTTACAGTTTAACCCCTGTGCTAACTGAGCAGCCCCGCTGTCTCTTTACTGGCAGGCCTGAGAGCTGATAAGGATCTCATTCCACAGTCCCAGAGACTAAGGAACAAAGGCTAACAAATTTGAAAGAAAGGTCAGATACAGAAATGAACACCGCTGTCAGATTATTGAGGCCATGTTTCCAAGGTGATCTTCCCTACTAAATTCACACAGTAAAGGCAGTCTGCAACCTGACGTCCAGGGCAAAGAAAAACTGCTTAGAACCCTTGCAACCCTGAAGGTAGACTTCGTTTGAATCCTTAATGGATTCATTAATTTGGGGCTAGTTTCATTTTGAAAAAAAAAAAAATGGTCTTATTGGGGATACTCAAAGATGGTTACGGTAAAGGGATGAGCTGTCTTAGAATGACAGGTCCTGGAGAGGAAAGCCTGGGCTGGGAGGAACTCTGCCGGGGCTGGAGGAAAGGGGACAGTCAGTAGAGAAAGGTGACAGGTGCAAAAGTTAGGCCAGCAACACAAGGTTCAAGCATTGTGGTAACATGTCACCTGGGAAGTTGTGACCTGGTCATGGCTTCCCCTTCAGACAAGGTGGGTGCAGGTGTTACGGAGGGGGGACCTCCGCCTCACTCTCCTGGTGAGGTGGTCTTCGCGGGGTGTTCATAACTTACCTCTAAGGGACTTGCAAGGAACTCGCAATTTAAATACCCGGAGGGAAGGTGCTAATTCTTTCTTCCCTGTGGGAACCCAAATGGGTCTCAGCAGTCCGCCCCGTGCTGGGCCGAGCTAAGGAAGTTAGCGTCATTGTCCGTCTTACCCTGATGTCCTTACTGTTGGCTCCAGAGCGCAGGAGACACCTTCAGAAATCTTAGATCCAGAAGTTTCCTGGAGTTCCTTTAAGTAGAGACTGTGCTATGTACCTTTTCTATAATCTCCAAAAACTCCAACACACAGTAGGTGGTAAGTTCTCAATGAGTAGAATCCAGTGAGAACCCGCATCTCAGAAGCCGTTCAACCTGCTGACACTGTGCAGAAGTGAACTCTCTTTAGTTCTTTCCTCAGTTTTTGCCACTGCTTCAAGTGGAAAATGACTTACTTTGAATTCTCTTCAAAGCGTTGGGCAAAGCCACAGCCTGACACCCATCCAAGAGTGCTGTTGTGGGTTCCTGTGAACAATCTAGAATAGTCCATTGCTTCATGCCTACCCTCTGGCCCTGGAGCTAAATCATGGAGGGCCGCGCCCTAATGGAGGCCTTCATGCTCCCACTCCAATATACACTGTTCCATATGTTCCTCTGGGCCCTTCCCCTTACACACGACAGTATCTGTTGGCACACGCGCCTGACTCTGCATCATGTCTCTCTGTGCTCTCATGGTGCCAATGTATTGCAAAGAGGGTGAAGAATGTGTAGTCACGAGGCCATAGCAGGGCAACCTGATTCCCAAGAAACCTTTGCAGAATCAAATCGTCCTAAAAGCTTCAGGGAGGAAAGGGGGCAAAATGCCTACCACCACCACCCAAATAAAGCAATAAAATAGGAAAAGGAACATTGCATGGATATAGAATTTCTGATCACACTGCTCCTGAGATGCTTCATGCATGAGGCAGGACCAAAATATTTTACCATTTAATTAATTAACTAATTCATTAATTAATTTTTAAGTATGCTCCCCAACTGTGAGATCAAGACCTGAGCAGAGATCTAGAGTTGAATCTTTAACCAGTTGTGCCACCCACGTGCCCCACTAGTAAAATATTTTAAATAGAAATAAATGCATATGGAAAGCATCATGTATTGGTAAAATATGGGTTGTTTTCCCCCCCAAAGAACTTTCTCAAACGTCAACATAATCCCCCTAAAAGACCTTTTGAATATTTTAAGAAAAAGAGTCTTCTCAGTTTTGACTCCTCAACTTGCTTCTACACTGTGTCCCCTATAGTACACCAGGCCACTGGGGACAGGGAGAGGTGAGTGGGGAGACTTTGAGGAGAGAAGAAACCTAGGATCAGTAGAAAACCAGGAAATGTGATTCACTCATCCCTGCTGCTCACAATAGGCTACCATCTTGTTCTCTGAGAAGAGAATTTGCTCTTGAGAATTCTGCACAGTGCCTTTTCATCCCAGGAAATTATGTTGGAGGCTTGGTGCTGACCTCTACACTTTGCTAGTTAATTTATAGAAAGAAATTTCATAGCCTAGAGAGAGGAGGTTGCTTGTTCTTATTTCGCAAGTAAAATAGAATCCACTGAACTACTCCTAAATATTTTTGAACCCTAAAATAGTTTCCGAGTGTGTAATAACCTGGTGATTGTGGCCTTAAGTCAGAGGAAAAGTACAGAACCAACAATTAAACTTCACACAGACTCTTCAAACCCAATTTTGCCCCTCTTGCTTTATTTCCTGAGGGTGAGAATGTAACGCACTGTGAATTTATTTGGGGCAAAGACCAACATTTTTACAACATAATTTATAATTATGGAAAACCTGTGAGCCCACTGGACTTGAAGACATTTTGATAGTAATAAAGCATGTAAACTTTCTAGTCATCTCTGCGTTGTCCGGTGGCATGAGGGGATGAGAAGGACAAGGCTCAGCTTATGTTTATCATCTTCAGGCCTATGGGGTCCCAACCACTGGTGGCGCAGTAACCTTGACCGTTGAACTTTTTAAGCCCGAGTTCTCTCATTAAAGTGGAAATATTAATATTGCTTGTGGAATGACAAGTTCTCAGCAAAGTTTGGCTATTCGTGTGATTTTTCTTTCTGTTTTTCCTTTTTTACCTAAAGCTGGGGAAGAAGGAGAGGAAGGAAACCAGACGGAGAGAGGCAAGCGGCTATCTAAGGGTGATGGAAGTGGCTACCAGAAGACGATGGAAAGAACCGGGGGAAAGCAAGCAGGCAGCCCGGGGCAGTGAGGGGCGGGCCTGCTTTCACCACTTCCCAGCATCTATTACAGATGGGGATTTTGTAAGATCCGCCGGCCGAGGTAATGTTTGATCCCTTCAGAGTGCACTGGCAATGGGCGTCTCAGAAAATAATTAACTCCCTGTGATTATCTTGTTTGTGGATGTGTTTTCTCTCAGGTAAGTCAATAACATCTCAGGACTGGGACGCTGAGTTTTCTGGGCACCACTGGCTAGTCCCAAAATGGAACTTAAGGAAGTGCTGCTTCTCCTTCTTTTATTTCTGAAATCAGGTAAGACAAAGGATTTTTAAAAATTTTTGATTAAAATGTTTTTCCTAGCGATGTCCTAAAAATAGATAACATGATGGCTTTCTGTGTAGCTAGTTTAAATTAGCTTTTGATTCACGAGCATCCCAAATCAAAATCTACATGTATGATTGAAAAATTCTTTAAGGGGGTGCCTGGGTGACTCAGTCAGTTAAGCATCTGCCTTTGGTTCAGAGTCCCACGTCAGGCTCCCTGCTCAGCGGGGAGCCTGCTTCTCCCTCTCCTTCTGCTCCTTCTCCCTGCTCAAGCCCTCTGTATCTTTCTCTCTCCCTCTCACTGTCTCTCAAATAAATAAATAAAATCTTACAAGAAACAATAAACATTAAGAAAAAAAGAAAGAAAAATTACTTAATTTAAGTAATTAAGCTTAATTTCCTCATGCGTGATAAAGACCAGTGGGCAGGGGAAATGGTGAATGACCTTTTAAATCGACAAGAGTGACTGTTGTTGTAGTTGAAACAATAGCCTGCAGAGCTAGCAACCCAAAAATTTGGGGGCGCCCTTGCCTGGTGCTCAGTTCCGTTAACGGAGACCATTTTCATTAGCATGTCATATTCTCTTCACTTTCAGATGAAAGCAGTGAAATATTTCTTTGCATTCTCTGGCCAGTGTCTTAAGGGTCCTTGCCTGCTGAGGCTTGACGTGAGCCTTCGATGTGTCTAGGTTTATTCCTTATGCCTGGAGAAACCACACGCGTCGATTGCCAGATGATGTATGCATCTAGGAATTCCAGAAACCTTCACATAGTGCTTGGGAAAAGCTAGGCACGTTTTTATATGTGTGTGAGTGTGTGTCCTTAGATAATACTTGCTTATTCAGCTGATACAGTAGGTAGGTGAGTGTCTTCACCCCCATTTAACAGAGGAGGAAATCCATCCTTAGGATAATTAGGTTACCTCTCTTTTGACCAAACTCCCAAATCCAGTCAGTGAGGATAGCAGAATGTAAACCAGAAGTTTTCTGGAAGGAATCTGGTGCTCTTCTCCCTTTTCAGCTTTGTTTAAACTTCCTTTAAAAATATTCTAAACATGTCCTTAGAGTTTTGTGTGGTGTTTTGACAGCTTTATGGAGATGTAATTCACATACAGTTCACCCATTTCGAGCATATGTAGCCGTGGTCTGCAGAGTTGGGCCATCATCAGCACAACACGTTCTGGACGTTTTCATTACCCTGGAAAGAAACTCTGCACCCCTCCCCCACCCGCATCCCCGCCTAGCTCCTGGCAGTCACCAGGTGGCTTTCTATCTCTGATTTGTCTCTTTTGGACATTTCATCTGAATGGAATCATACATACTGGTAACCCTTCCCATAAGCAATGTATGGATACCTGAAATTCAGTTTATAAATTGCCAGATAAAATCTTGTAAGCTGTACTTTAGAGTTAAATATATTTGAAGTCAGCAGAGCCATTTCAAGAAATACCAAAGAAAACAGAGAGCGGAGGATTGCACAGAGATTTCTGCGGGAAGTGGTGGCCCACGGTGGGGGGCGGTCGGGTATGTGCACTCTGTGTGTTAGCCTGTGGACAACGGGATCCAAAATGCTGTGAGCTCACCCAGTGGCTCACACCAGGATGGGAGACCAGACTCTTCTGTTACAGGATAAACATAGGTTTTGTTTTTTTTTTTTTTTTTGCCAAAGGGGGAGACTTTTATAAGCTCTTTTTGACACGAAGGCATTTACTCTTTCTGTGGACGAGTTTCATCTTTCCAGGGCATAGACGTGACTGGTGGAAGGAAAAGAGGAAATCGTTTTACAGCTGTTCCCCATAGTTCCATAAACCACTAAGACTTTTTTTTTTTTTTTTTTTTTTTTTGCAAGTGCGTGATCGTGGGTGTAAATGTACACACCACGGTGATAAATAAACCCACGTTATTAATGTAATACATGTGTTTTGGTAGCTACATACATCTACATTGGGCCTTGAATATAAGAATACCTTTCTTTTTTAAAAGTCTTTTATTTATTTATTTATTTGAGAAAGAGGGAGAGAAAAAGACCTTAGCGGGGTGGGGGAGGGGGAGGACCAGACTCCCTGCTGAGCAGGGAGCCCAATGTGGGGCTTGATCCCAGGACCCCAGGATCATGACCTGAGCCAAAGGCAGATAACCGACTGAATTACCCAGGTGCCCTAAAAATAATTTCTTGCTAAAACGATATGTCTAATATTTCTTGGTCAATCAGTACACTGTAGGACACTCCACTGTCACGGAGCCCTCAAGCTGAAGAAAATAAAATAATGCGGGAGAACTTTTCAAGCACCAAAGAAAAAAAATGTATTGTCTTTGGGGATATTTCTTTGGGATATCAGCTCCTAAGGTGGTCTCAGCAGCTGTTTGCTGGGAAATATAATAACATAATCAAAGGAAGCTTAATTACAGGGGGATATACATGGAAGTCTTGTTGCCTTGGTATCATTTCTACCTTAGCCTCCTCAACTTTCTAAGAACTCTTCGGAAAGTCTAATTTAAGTCTTTGTAGGATATATTTTCCAGAGTTACTGTTTGCTGTATTTTTTTAAAGATTGTACGTATGTTCGTGTGTCTGCATGTATGTATCTGACAGAGAGCACACGCAAGGGCAGGGTAAAGGGAGAGGGAGAAGCAGACGCCCCGCTGAGCAGGGAGCCCCACTCAGCTCAGTCCTGTCGGGCCCTGAGCCGAAGGCAGACATTTTAATCCACTGAGCCGCCCAGATGCGCCGCCCCGGCCCCCACCCCACCGTGTTTGTTTTTGAAATCACATCCTGATCTGTAGAATTTACCCAAATACACCTTTTCTTGGAAATGAGAGTTCAAATGGGGGGAAATACGGGATGAAGGCATGGACCTGGGTCTAAAACCTCTACTTCTCCATAATCTTTTGAAACCTTTTCCTAGTGCTTTCTGATACCTTAAATTTAAGTTACAGCAGCCAACTTCCTGTTAAAGAGCCACCTTCCGGTTTGGAGCATGTTTAGTTGGGGGAGGACAGAGAGCAGGGGGCAGGGAGCGTGGCCTCCGGGAGAGGACTGGTCTCTGCACTGGCCCCGTGCCCCATGTGTTTCCAGGTGGGCAGGACGGGCCTTTCTGCGAATGAGGGGCTGACCCCTAATGATCCTTCCTACTGGATAATTTTCATCAGTACCTAAACATGCTCCCAAATGTCTCATCTTGAAAAAAAAAAAAAAAAAATCCTTGACTGCACATGCCGTCTGGGAAGAGCTCCTTTCCCAGCTAGGCTCTTGAAGCCTTGGCTTCTCATGTGGCTCCACTGGCTTCCCCTGGTCACTCTCCAACCCGCTCAGCCTGGCTTGGGTCCACACCACTCCCCTGGCAGTGGTCAAGGCTGCCATGTTGCCTAATCCCATTTAGGCAAACTTTAGGCAGCTTAGCTGTCTTCATTAACCTCTTCTGGCTTCTCACCCTGGGACAGTCACTAAAATTAGGGAGGCCACCGTCTCCAGGCCTGCAACTCACCAACATTTTTATATCTCGTGGTGGAATCATTCAGAGAATGTCATATCAGCTTAAGAAACAGTCACAACCAAAGCTTATACTGTTAGCAGTCAGGTCATGGCCTCCAAGTTGGGTTTATAGCCAGGGTTGGACAAATCAACACCAGCAGTGGCGAACACAGGGGCCGCTGGTGGGCTTCTAACTGTTCTGTCATGGTGTGGCAAGCCACAGCAAATAAATTTATTCTTATTTAAGATTTCATGGCCATGAACGTAGTTACAGAAGTTGTTAAATAATCCTAATCGATTAATCCGTCAGTCCACTTGCCCTTTTATTACAGTGCCACCTCCGAGCAGAACTGTTGTCTTGACTCAATGGTTTTACTCATGATCGCCGTTCTGCTCTCTAGGAAAGGAGCAGATTTTATGTGGTGGATGTACAGCAGATAGAGGATTTCAAAGGCCTGCTGACCGAGCAGTGGTGTTGATGAATTTCAGCCCGTTACCGCACTCCATCCTCTGTTCGCAGGCCGCGGAGACCCCCTGGATGACTACGTGAGCACGCAGGGGGCGTCCGTGCTCAGCTTCACGAAGAAGCAGCTGTGGGCGGGAAGCGTACAGGAATGTGCGGGAAAGTGCGAGGAGGAGGCCGAGTTCATTTGCAGGTATTCTCTCCGGGGCTGCTGGCCGGCAGAAATGTTCCCATTGGAGACACTGCTCTTTGGTAACGAGAAGTTTGCCTGGGGATTTATTAATGAAAACAGCATTTAATAGGCAAGAAAAGCATTTCACGGGATTGGAGTTGGGGATCCGTGTCTACTCCCTGGGTCGGAAGCCGTAGGAACAGTGGGTTGTTAGTTTTACCCTCATCCTCTTCAGAAAAAAATGCCAAAGGCTGTTATCGGTACCCATGACATCACCAACTGCCACTCTGAGCATTGGTTTTTGATATCATTGTTGGTAAATACTTAATGAGGATCCTTGTGACTGGGGGTCCCAGCCTAAGGAACAAAAAAGCAGAGACACAGTGACCCAACATACAGGATATATATGATCTCAGTCTGTATATGACAGATCGTTGTGTAGTTGCACAGTCCAGCGCTCGCCTCTTTGTATTTATGGTGTTGTCACGGACGTTGGATAAAATGTAAAAATTTTTAAAAACACATGCGGTGTGAGGTGTCCATAAGTGACATAGTCCTATGGGCTCTATCCAGATTCAGAGGAAAGAGAAATTCCTAAGGGTTGAGAGGGCTGGAGAAGGCCTGGGGAGGCGGAGGCACTGAGCAGGGCTTGGAAGGGTGAGTGCCATGTACTGACCAGGCAGGGGGTGTTCTGGGCCCAGAGAGCCACGTGGCCCTGTGAACAGGACCCGGTGGACCACATCAGCTACAGAAGGGCTCATGGAGGAGATGGGGCTGGAAAGACCGTCGTGGGTGGCTTTGGATGCCAGGCTGCGTGTTCACAGCAGGACCACGGGGATGGGTGAGGTGAAGGGAGAGGAGATGACCTGGAGAGGCTACAGTCAAGACTTTATAGGAAAGGGAAATTCTAGGAGACCAGAAGTCAACATAGACCCTCTTGGAAAAGTGTTCAAAGCAATCAGAGTTGCTTCTTTCCAGCACAGAAGCAAATATTCTAGCACATCAGTGAAGAAAGAGCAAAGTGGCTGAAACAGAGAGAGAGAGTGTTTGGTGGAGGAGAAGGGGAAGGCGGAAGGAAACGAACGAGGCACGACCTGTGCGGGCGTCCTTTTCCAGCACTTCCCGGCCTGGGCCGAATGTATCGGAAGTGACCATTCCAAACTCCCTGACCCATCAAGAGATACAGTTCTCTTTGGAGTCTCTTAATTATTAACAGAAGTTTACTTTCCTTAAACGGCAGAAAACATTTTGGGGGGGATTTCCTGATTTTCTTCTGCAGGTCATTCCAGTATCACAGCAAAGAGCAACAGTGTGTGATCATGGCTGAAAACAGCAAGTCGTCTGCAATCTTAAGGATGAGGGATGTGGTTTTATTCGAAAAGAAAAGTGGGTACAATGTTTTCTTTCTCCTCCCCAGCCCGCGCCTCCCCACCCTTCCCCCTTCGGTTCCCCTTTCTCCTCTCCTTCCCGGTCCTCTTCTGTCCGTGTAGCTTATCAGACCAGAGAAGGGAGGCGCACTGGCCTGCGGTGGAATTCAGACTCAGGATGAGATTGGGTCGCTAATCCCATCTGTCACGTTGAGGATACGGCTTCACCTTTCAGATCTCATTCTTCTTGGTTTGAAAAGGAAGGGATTGGACTGACAAAGTCACCTCTACTTCTAGGGCCCCGAAAATACGATAGTATTTTATTTTATTTTTGAGGATAGGGGAATCTAAGCGTTCCCAGGATCTTGCTTTTGGGCTGCAGGGACCATGGCCCCTGGGCCCTAGGTTCTGGGCCGAAGCCTGCGGAAATAGAAAAACTGAGGTGTCTTAAGTCCTCCAGTAACATTTGGATATAGACAAAATCCTTACTTTCATTTTTTAACATTTCCAGTGTTAAAATCCATCTTCTTAGGTTGAATTAACTGTGTGCCTGCCGCCCTCCTGCTATCACGGTTGATCCCCAATTCTTGAGATTCAAGCACAGAGCAACTCGAAAGTGTATCTGGCGAAGTTCCTGATTTTTACAAAGAGCAAAGAATGAGTTCTATAGGGTTACCTACTGGATTGAAAAAGGGGGGGGGGGGGGTGCTGGTGTGATTTTCCCTGCAGAATGCTAACATTTGAATAAATCATTTGTAAATTGTTAACCAGAAAGAACAGGGAGGTGACCACCGGGCTTAGTTTGGACAGTCGGACGGGCGGACAGGCGGACAGGCGCTGGTTTTCAAGGTGAAGGAAGGATCAAAGGGTTATGTAAACTCGGGTGGGTACATACAAACAGAAGAGAGGTCAAAAGTCAAAAGTCAGCCACTCTGTGGCGCTTGCTTCTTTATCGTGGCCCATCGACCCGCTGCTGGTTTTTCTAGGGTCGCTCCATGCCAGCTCCGTCTGCGTCTGCCCCTGGCCCGCGTGGCCATTGCTGTCTTCACTGGGGTCTCAGTGGTCACCGTCCCTGGCCGGGCCATGTTAGCCAATGGGCCGTAACTGCCCTGTTTTCAACTCCTTGTGCCCTTAGAATAAAATCCAGATACTTAACCGAACGCTACAGGAGCCTGCGTTGTTTAAGCCCACCCCATCTGCTGGGTTCTCGAGGCTTCTCTACACTGGGGTTGCGTGCGTTCCTCCCACGTTTCGGGCACACACACCCTCCGCCAAGCCCCCTCTTCTGTTATCATCTCCCACGTCTCAACTCAAGCACCACCTTCTCTGAAAAGCCTCCCCTTACCCCTGGGCCCCCAAAGTACTTTGAATTTACGCTTCTTATCAGTGTAATGCGTCTAGTGGAATGATCGGTCTCAGGGAAGACACATTTGCAGTCTTTATACATAGTCTAGGGTTAAAAGCATTTGTTTGCTATTGGTATGGTAGAAGGCGGCTCCCCAGGTAATTGATCGATGAATTAAAACACTTGACTAAGGTGGGAAATCATGAAAGATGACATACATACACCTTAAATATTTTATGTTCTCATAGGAAATGCAATTACCCTGGCCCCTTTTATGTAAAGGCTGCTTTCTTTGAATACGGGGCCACTGACAGCTGGTATCTGGGCATTCCTTGCATCAGCGATGATCTGTCTTTGCATCAGCAATGCTCTGTGTGTGTTGTCTAGAATTGGTTCCCTTCTTTTTGAAGCAGAGCAAGGTCTAGAAACATCTATTAATCTGACTGTAAAAATATCTTTGTATTTTTAGGATTGCCCACCCAAAATTCTATAGCCAGCTATATAACTGGATTACCTTCAATGGACTTGACAGCCTTTTAAAACACTATTCAAATCTTCAAGTCCTTAAGAGCATTCACCTTGGTTTTGTTTTTTAAAGCAATTTTTTTCACATTCATTTCTCAGTTTAGATCATCTTTAATCTACTGTAGCTGTATAAGAAGTTTTGACAATGAAAATAGTTGACTCTTGTAAACATAAACCCCGCCTGGTGGGGACAGAAGTTGGGGGGCACACTGCTGAAAAGTGCGACCTGCCAGCCCCGGGTGTCCACCTTACCACATGTGGGACACGGGTGAGCATCAGACTGTGTGTTTTAAAAATAGGTTGGAGCCCCTTGGCTAACCAGTGAGTTGGCTAAGTGGAGGCTATTTGAGCGTGTCGACTGTCCACATTTAAATTGTGTAACTCTGTTTGGCAGTTTTTCATATTTAAAATACCGGAAGCCTCAAAAAATAGACATGGCTTGGATCTCTTTCTGCCTCTGAAAAGTCTGCTGACAAGCCCCTGTCCCCACTGCCCTTCACCCCATCCTCATACTGTTTGTTTTCTCTGGTAGGTACGTCCCTGTGAGGTTACCTCGTTTCATACCGGGTGACCTGCCAGCCCCTCTGAGTCCACTAAAATATAAGCTCCTGGAGGGTCGGGCCTCCGTTCTAGTCTCCGTGTGTCTCCAGCACCCAGCACAGTACTGGTACGCAGAAGGGCTGTAGTTTTGAATAAATAAATAATAGCCTCAGTAGCTCAGTGAACCACAGCCCTTCCTCAGATGGGAGAGGCCTAGGGCTGTCTTTTAGGAGACTGGGAAATGGTGTCTCCTATGCGAGTCCTTTCAACATAACTGAACAGTGCAAAGCTGCTTCATGGTGCTTCTTGGGGAGGGCTTGCCCACCATGTGGGTCCCCTCTTCAGTCTATCTTTCAGAGTGCAAGACTGGAAATGGGAAGGCCTACAGGGGGACAATGTCCAAAACGAAGAATGGCGTTACCTGTCAAAAATGGAGTGACAATTCTCCGCACAAACCAAAGTAAGACTTTGATCTCCGTGTTCACCTCTGTTGTTAAGAATGATCCATTTCCTCTCAATTAGACCTTTGCAAAGGAGCAGATAGAATATGAAGGAGCAACCCAGATGAAAACCAGATGATCTCGCAACGTGCCTATTATTTTCTGCTTTCCTGCAGGATAGCATTCCATTCTCAGTGACAGTGCTTATCAAGTAGGAAGTTAGTTTAGTGTCCACTGACCCCTCCCCCATCAAATTGCCTTGATTATCTCTATGAGACGGGCAGATGAAGTGTTCCCAACACACAGAGCTCATAGAGGAAAAATGATGAAACCAAATGGCACTCCAAATCGTGGAGTGTCATGTGCTCTAGAGACAGTCGAGGCCGTCTCGACCCTGGCAGAGGAGGACATTGAGGTCCTGAGAAGTGCACTTGACAAACGCAGGTGCATCGAAGCACAGAAACGAAATCTGCCATCTGGATTCTAAGGCTCAGTCTTTTGATCGAATTTTATCTCTGCACAGCAACTCATTTCTAGAACTGGAAGTGAGTTACCTCTACCGACCCCACACATACGGAATCAGTCAGGTGGATTCAACTTGAGATGCTACTTTCTAGGTATTTGCACTGAGGCAAGATAAATTCTGTTTGACATTGGGCTCCAATTTTCTCATTCTTAAAATAGGGATAATAAGGCCTTCTCAGTAGGGGTTTTGCTAAGGCTAAATGAGACGGTGTGTAGAAAGTTTCCAGTATTGCCCAGTGCAGAGTCACAGACCCAACGGCATTAACTACGACCATTTTTACACGGAGAGGGCAACTGACAAAAGCGGGTGTTTGGAAGGAATCAAGAAGTTGGCAGGCTTTTGAGGCCTTTGTATTTCTGGTGACTGTGCATAAAAACCCTTTAGCTCTACTTGTAAGACTCTACTGTCCGTATCGTAATCATGGTAATATTAGCTACCAGACGAATAGCTACCTGCCAGCAGAGAACCAGAAATCAGACAACAGAGAGCATATTTGTATATTTCATGCATCATGTGCTGTGTTCTTAGAATAAAGTAGGCTAGAGAAAAGACGATATTCCTGAGAAAATCACAGGAAAGAGAAAAAAACCATTACAACGGTGTACCGTATTTATTGCAAAAAATCCACCTGTACTGGAGCCACACAGCTCCTACCCATGCTGTTCAGGGGTCCACTGGATAGTGAGGGATTCTTTGCCGCCCTCCACAGCTTTACGCCCCAGAAGTACCCCAGGGAGGGACTGGAGGAGAACTACTGCAGGAACCCCGACAACGACGAGAAGGGGCCCTGGTGCTACACCACAGACCCAGACCAGAGGTTCGACTACTGCAACATTCCAGAGTGTGAAGGTCAGACGCGCCTCTAGAAACTGCTTGCACATCTGCTCTTTATCTGTAATTTGCTGTAAAGTGATTCCCATACAGGGATATCGTTAAAAACCAACTAGTGGACACGTTTGACAAAATCGTGTGAGGTCTGTACCTCTTAGAAAAGACCGAAAATTTGCTCAGACCCCCTTCCTTTTTGAACTTAATTATTTCATTAAAATGTTACATTGATATGTACAAATAATCAACTAGATACAAATTCTAGATACAATTTCTTAAGCTTAAAGTTCTTACATGGCATAAGCCAGAAACAGACTTGTAATTCTGTAGTTAAGATGAAACCACCAAATCAGGGCACCTGGACGGTGCAAGTCAATTGAGCATCTGGCAAACTCTTGGTTTTGGCCCAGGGTCCCGAGATCGAGTCCTGCGTCAGGCTCTGCACTCAGTAGGAACCACTCGGAGTATTTCTCCCTTTGCTCCCCTAACCCCCCCCTCTCTTTTCTCTTTGTCTCAAGTAAGCTTTTTTTTTTTTAATGAAACCACAGAGTCAATAAAATGCAAATAAATGTATGAATCTAATATGGTAGACTTGCTTTTATCGAAGCTAAGCAATGAACCAGTTTTTATTTTTTTATTTTTCAAGGTTTTGTTTATTTATTTGACACAGAGAGAGAGAGAGAGAATGAAAGCATGAGCAGGGCGGAGGATAAGGGCAGAGGGAGAAGCAGACTCCCGCTGAGCAGGGAGCCCCATGCAGGGCTCCATCCCAGACCCCGAGATCATGACCTGAGCCAAAAGCAGATGCTTACCTGACTCAGCCACTCAGGCACCCTATGAGCCAGTTTTTAAACCAGCAACCCATTGTCTTCATGAACCAATTTAATAGTGTACCTCGAGAGTAAATGCTAAAAACGTTAAACACCTCCTATTGAAAACATTTTCTTCATTTCATATTTTCTGCTACGTTTATTGGCGGAAAGGGGGAAGGATGAGGGAGGAATTTGTGCGACGGCGTGGATAGTGTTTGCACCAGGCGACGGCTCAGGTCTCCCGTCTTTGTTTCAACCTCAGATGCCTTATTGGTGTGCGGTGTTGTGAGGTCATCCGGCCCTCAATCCACACAGGAAGACAGGCTTGTATCAATCTGCCTCGGTGTCCTTTATTAGTACCTAAAAAAGTTCAAATCATTTATTCCTCTGCTGCACCACGTTATTCCGATAATTCCAAAACCAAAGTTGCAGTTTTAAAATAATGTAAGAAAGCAAAAAAAAAAAAAAAAAAAAAAACCAACCAGGCATGCTTCTCGGTAGAGGAGTGGCCCGTTATCCGCAGGGGACACGTTCTGAGACCGTTGTGGATGCCTGAAACTGCCGAGTACAGAACCCTGTTGATACCACGGTCTCCTCTCCCTCTAAGTGCGTACAGCCAAGCTGAATTCACCAGTTAGGCATAGAAAGAGATGAGCAATAATAACTGAGGACAAAGAATGATGATGACAGTGTGCCATCATGGAGCTTATGTGAATGGGGTCTCCCCACCGCCACGTCTTACGGGACTGTATTCTCCCTTCTTTTGTGGTGATGAGAGATGATAACATGCCCACGTGCTGAGAGGAAGTGAGGGCAGTGTGGTAGGCATAGTGATGTTACGGCAGTTGGATCATCTTCCGGACGGCAGTTCACTGCGTGTAACAGATACACAGAAGACAACACCCCGGAGAAGAGGGGCACTCTTTAGGAGAGTCTTGGTCCCCAGGGAGGTTGTGGGTACAAACCAAATCTCAAGCCCAGAAATCCTGGAAGGCTGTCATCCTCATGATCAGAATGATTTAATAGATGCCTTTAAAGGTTGCTAGTGAAACAAAGATCGAAGTCTCAGACTTCTGAGACTTAGGCACCTTCTCCCCATCCCCCTCCCACTCACCAAGGGCCCGCGCATCCCAGTTTGAGGATAGCATTATGGAATTTCTGGATGAAGTCATGACTAGAACAGAAGGTACTGACCAAAGCATGCTGGTTTTACCATTGGAATAGGGAACAATAATTGGGATTGTGTTAGAAGAGCCTTTACGGCCAATTTCGTTCCCAAGCGATTCCTGGAAAAAACAAATGAAGTCGCAGGTGGTATTTGAGACATTGCTAGGCTTACTCTTCTGTGATTCATTCATTTCCGTTTTTCTTCCTCCTTTCTTCTTCCGTGCAGAGGAGTGCATGCATTGCAGTGGGGAGAATTATGAGGGCAAGATTTCCAAGACCATGTCTGGACTCGAGTGCCAAGCCTGGAACTCCCAAACCCCCCATGCTCATGGATATATTCCTTCCAAGTAAGTCTCGCTGGGAAGGAAATGAGACGTTTACCACGCCGCGGCTCTACGCGACATTTAATGTTAGTGGGATATTTTCGCATTCCTCGGGAATCGAACGCGTCTGAAATTTTGAATTTCAAAATTTGTGTCTTCCCACGTGACTGCAAGTGAGGTATACATTCTTGTTCCTCAAAACGTGGTTCATGGGGAGTGATGCCGTCTGTGAGTTTGTTAGAAATGCAGTGAGTCTGAATTTGCATTATAAACAGATTCCTGGCTGATTCATAGGCACATTAAATTTTGAGAAATAAGGATACATCTCACTTTTGTACTCTCTACTGTTCCTTTTTTTCCTTTTTCCTTTTCCTTTTCCTTTACACTGATGAGTTTCAAGTCTTCCTAATGTGTGATCTGTGGATGGGCTTTAGGGATTTTGTGACTCCCCCTAATGTTTTATGTATAAATGGACATATCCATGCATTCTTCTGGGGTAGGGATTCCCAAGTTCCAGCAGAGCTTTAAAGGGGACCATGAATTTATAGTAGGAGGTAGAATCCACGATCTAGAAAGTAATGATGGTTCCTATAGTAGAGGACCTTAATTTTACTGGAAAATGTCTGCTCTGCAGTCTTCGTTCTGTGACCATAGAGTGGGGCTTACAAAACAAATAAGAAGTGGGACCAAGCCACAGATTTCACCAGCTCCTCTGAATTTCTGTACCTCCTATTCCATAGAGCTAGCTTAAAACACAGCTTTGCCATTTTCCTTCAATGAAGAAGTAGGGTAAAGTCCTCAAGGCCCACACTGGGTAAATTAACTTTCCAGAGACTAGAAGAGCTTTGCTCAAGCCACTGCCAGTTGTGCTCTCCATCCCGAATGAACATCTATGGCGTCCGAGAGGGCCACAGGCCTTCTGTGCCAGTCTTAGTTACTGGGTCCCTGCTGAGGTCTCTCTCTCCCAGGAGCATAATTATGCCTCCCAGTTTAGGAGTCATGAGCACTGGGTATTATGTAAGACTAAATGAATCACTGAACTCTGCTTCTGAAACTAATAATACACTGTATGTTAATTAATTGAATTTAAGTGAAATTAAATAAAATGAAATTAATTGAATTTAAATGAAAAAGAAATTATAAGCTGGAAGGCTGGCAGGGCTAAAACCTGGCAGACAAGAAGGATCATCCCTTTACGTTATGAAGATGTCAACTTCTTGACCATACTGGGTATTAGATGACTATCCCTGGTCAGTGAATACTTTGTGTTGTAAAAATGCTGTCATTTCCAACTAAATCACTGGAGTTCGCTTCCACTAATTTTCCAGATGGCCAAAATGATAAAGTTCTGTGATTTTTGCATATGTTAACTCTTAAAGGGCCCTTAGAATATCGAGCTAATCTTTCTAATTAGACTGTTGTCTCTCTGAGATAGCTGGCATCCAGTCATTTCCTTGGATGCCTGATTGTACCTTGCACACAGCAGGTGCTCAATATTTGCTCACTTGAAGTGATTCCTAGTCTTTAATGTAAATGTTCAGTGCTATTAAAATCCTTCTTGCCCATTCAGATTTCCGAACAAGAACTTGAAGATGAATTACTGCCGCAACCCGGATGGGGAGCCTCGCCCGTGGTGTTTCACCACGGATCCCAGCAAACGCTGGGAGTTCTGTGACATCCCGCGCTGCGGTAAGTATGGTTTGTACCCAGTGCTCCGGCATCCTCACCTGTTCTCTCCTTGGAATAAACACAAACGTACAAGCAAACAACAACAAAAAAAACAAAAAACAAACAAATGCAGACTTTTGAGTCAGTGCTTGAGTGCTGTGCTTGAAAACTGCCCTCCACGTCCTGGGGGAGGTGATAGCTTTTCTAAAGCAGTTACTCTAGGTAACTGATCAGAGCTCCTACTGGTCATGTATTTGTTGTTGTTTTTCCTGCCTCTTCTGAGTACGGTTGAATGTAGGTTTGCGGGAAGTAGCTCTGAGAGCCTGCTTTTCTCTAGTGCTAGAGGGCAGCAGATACGGGCTTTCAGGTACACAGACTTCATATCAGAGTTCCTTGTAACTGATGCTTTATTTAGAAATAAAGAAACTTCTCCCAATGTGCATTTTTCAGTGAGTTGTGAGAAAGTAGCAGGAGAATAGCGTTAAGCGAGACTTGGAAGGAATGACTTGGAAGGAACAACTTTGTATTTTCCTTCTGTGAGAATTTGTAGTGAAGGACTCAACATTTAGACAAGGACAGAGATGAAAAGTTAAAAAGATGCAGGAGACCCTGATGGTGGCTTCCTGTTCTTTGATCTGACAATTATCCTTAGGGACTCTGAAGGTTATCGGGTACTCTCCTTTATGATTCATCACAAAGGAAGTTGTATCATGGGTATATGTGACCCTGACCATGTATGATGAACTAAGCAGGGAAAATACAGAAAGAAGCATCTGCTCCCAGGGTCTTGTCCTGGGAGGAGTTGCTCATAAGATGATCTCATAAACAAAGATTCTACCAGGTTAATTTCTTTTGGAGATAGTAGACAGTTTTTAAGTCCCAAATTCTAAGGGAGGAGGAGCAGAAGATGTTCCCCTGCATCCATTCCTCTACAACATCTGTCTGTGCATTCTTCACTGTAAAAATATTCATTGTAATGTATTACCCCCCAAGCGACACCGCCACCCTCCTCTGGCCCAACATATCAGTGTCTGAAGGGCAGAGGAGAGAGCTACCGGGGGACAGTGTCCGTCACTGTATCTGGACATACATGTCAGCGCTGGAGTGAACAGACTCCTCACAAGCACAACAGGACCCCGGAAAACTTCCCTTGCAAGTAAGTCCGCCTCTGGTCCTGGTCCCTGCCTGCTGAATGGTTTGTGAAATCCCACTGATGTGGCCTTGGTTTTGTTCATGGAAGAGCCCACGTCCAAGTATTCTGGAATGAAAACTGGCCAGGTCATCGGCGGTGTGTGTGTGTGTGTGTGTGTGTGTGAAATTTTGCACTGATTTTCCTCTAACATTCATTCTCAAAGATTTTCCTCGAACACTCCCCGGACCAGCCGCATTGGCATCAGCAGAATTTGTTAGAAATGCAAATTCTTGGGCCCTGTCCAGATCTACTAAATCAGAAACTCGGGAGTGGGTCCCAGCAATATGTTCTGAGAAGCTCTCCACTAAATGCACAGTGCGGTTTGAGAACACTTCAATTCCAGGGCTCTGATGTGTCCTTAAGGCAGGCATGGTGTGGAGAATACCCATTGTGCTTTCAGCATGGAGCGGGGCACATAGCACACAGCAAAAGATTGATTTTGCTTTTAAATCTTCTACCCACAGTCAAGGCATATATTCCCATCATTTACCAGCAGACAGCGTCAGTGCTGTGATTCCGTGGACCCTGTGGGATCCTGCTCCTCCTTGGTTTCCACCTGTCATTAGGTTTTTGTAAATCTGCAGAATCGGTGGGACACATCCCCAGTCTTACCATGAATAAGCATGCTTGCACCATTATTCTTTGAGCCTGTTTGGAAAGACAAACTCAAAACGACTTCTTTTTCAGAGATTTGGTTGAAAACTACTGTCGCAACCCTGATGGAGAATCAGCCCCATGGTGTTACACAACCGACAGCGAGGTGAGGTGGGAGCACTGCAGGATTCCGTCCTGTGAGTCCCCTCCATTAACCTCAGAGCCTTCAGACGCCGCAGGTAAGAGAGGGGAGCGAGAGCCGACCGAGTGCCCCAGGGTGCTCTCAGCTTCGGCATCCTGTGGGATCACAATGAACCGTAGCTTTGCTTACAGTTCAGTTCTGTTCTGGTCAGAGGACTTGCTTCTGTGGTTTCAATTCTGTTCCACTGCTGAGGCTTGTTTTAAGGTACAGAATGTGGTTATCTTGGTGAATGCGCCCTGTGCTCTTGGAAAGAGCGTCTCCCTGCTGGTGTTGGGTGGAGTGTTCTGTAAAGGCCAGTTAGGACAGGTGGGGTAGTATGGTTTGGCTCTTCTCAATCCTTATTCTTTTTATTTTTTTAAATCTCTTCTACTGATTACAGAGATAAACAGTGACATCTCCAACTTTGGCTGTCCATTCGTCCATATCTTTTCGGTCTTCGCTTTATCTATTCTGGAACTCTCTTAGGCATATGGACATTTAGGATTGTTAATAGCTTCTTAAAGAAATGACCCCCTTTATCATTATGTAATGTATTTGGAAATACTGCCTGCTGTGGTCTACTTTTCCTGAAGAATATAGCCCTTGCAATTCCATGTTTACTAGTGTTTGTATGAGATCTTTTTATCCTCAGCCATTTTTTTAACTTTTTTTTTTTTTTAAGATTTTATTTATTTCTTTGACAGAGCAAGAGACACAAGCGGGTAGAGCGGCAGAGGGAGAGGGAGAAGCAGGCTTCCCATTGAGCAGGGAGCCCCATGGAGGGCTCAATCCCAGGACTCTGGGATCATGACCTGAGCCGAAGGCAGTCACTTAACCAACTGAGCCAACCCAGGCGCCCCTTTCCTCAGCCTTTTAATTGAGATGTTTAGCATTTGCATTTAATGTAATTGTTAATATGATTCGATTTAAAACTTGTTTTGACTTGTCCTATTTGAACATTTTTCCTTTTTAAATCTTCTTCTGCCTTTGTGTGTTCATTCAGTATTTTCTGATTCTTTTATTAGCACTCTTTGCTTATTAGTTAAACCATTTTTGATGTTCTTAGGTTTTTTTTCTAATATTTAGAATATACATTCTTAACTTAGCATATTCTACCTTCAAGTGATGCTATGAATGTAATAACCTTAGACGTATTTCTGTTCCTTCTTCCAAAGTGTTTTACTACTGTTCTCAAAGAGCTTATTTCTACTATGTTATAAATCTCACAGTATATTGGTACTATTTTTGCCTGAATAGTCACATTTCAAAGTGATTGTAAATTAAAAATATCTATTTATCTATGTATACCATTTTTTATGCTTTTCATTTCCTTTTGGAGATTCAAATTTCTGTCTGGTGTCATATTCCTTCTATAAAAAACCTTAACCTTTAACATTTTTTTGTAGTACAGATATGCTGCTAATATCAAATTTGTATGTTTGAAAAAAGTCTTCATTTTGCCTTCAGTTAAAAAAAGTAATTTTGTTGGGTATAGAATTCTGGGTTCAAAATTTTTTCCTTTTACCACTTTAAAAATGTTATTCCATTATATTCTGTTCTAAATAGCTTCTGACCAGAAATCTTATCTTTGTTCCCATGTATTTCATTTTTCTTTCTTCTCTGGCTGCCTTTAAGGCTTTCTATCATCTTTGGTTTTTAGCAGTTCAATTGTGATGTCCTCATGTGTTGTTTGTTTTAGTTTATTTTATTATTATTATTTTTTAAGATTTTATTTATTATTTATTTGACAGAAAGAGATCACAAGTAGGCAGAGAGGCAGGCAGAGAGAGAGAGAGGGAAGCAGGCTCTCCGCTGAGCAGAGAGCCTGATATGGGGCTCGATCCCAGAACCCTGGGATCATGACCTGAGCCGAAGGCAGAGGCTTTAACCCACTGAGCCACCCAGGCGCCCCTGTTTTAGTTTATTTTTAAAGATTTTATTTATTTATTTGACAGAGATCACAAGCAGGCAGAGAGGCAGGCAGAGAGAGTGGAGGAAGCAGGCTCCCTGCTGAGCAGAGAGCCCCATGCAGGGCTTGATCCCAGGACCCTGAGATGGTGACCTGAGCTGAAGACAGAGGCTTAACCCACTGAGCCACCCAGGCACCCCTTTTGGTTTATTTTTTATATTTATCTTGCTTGAGGTTCTCTAAACTTCTTAAATTTGTGGATTGTTGATTTTCGTTACTTCTATAAAATTCTCAGCCATTAGTATACAACTATTTTCCCTTGCTTGCTTGCTCTCTTTTTTTTGGTTTTCCTTTTTTTAGACCACAGTTACCCTTTCATATTATCTCTTACTCTTGTATGTTTGTCATAGTCCGCCTCCCCCCACTTTTTTTTCTCTCTTTGCATTTCAGTTTAGATAATTTCTATTAACCTATTTTCAAATTCACTGATTATCTTTTCAGTTGTGTCTAGTCTGCTGATCAGCCCATCAGAGGAATTCTTCATCTGTAATACCATGGTTTTTATTTCTACCACTTGCATGTTTTCCTTTTTTTTTTTTTTATAGTTTCCATCTCTACTGAAATTCTTCACCTATCCATCTATATCACTCCCCTCTGGTGTAAAATGCTTCAGGATATTATCATAGCTACCTCATGGTCTCTAATAGTCTGCTGTAGTCATCTCTGAATATGACTCTGTTGATTTCTCTTTCTTTTTTTGGTATGTCTTCTGATTTTTCATCAAATACTGGACGTGATGTGTGGCAGAATAGCAGAGATTACAGTTAATATTACTTCCACTTTGAAATGGAAACCCTCCTTTTATGAGCATGTTGTGTGGGTTAAGTCAATCTAGTCAGTGAATGAACTGCATTTAAAAAAAAATTTATTTTTAATTTATTTTCAGCATAACAGTATTCATTGTTTTTGTACCAAACCCAGTGCTCCATGCAATCCGTGCCCTCTCTTACACCCACCACCTGGTTCCCCCCACCTCCCCCCCCCGCAGCACTTAAAACCCCTCAGATTGTTTTTCAGAGTCCATAGTCTCTCATGGTTCACCTCACCTCCCCTTCCAATTTCCCCCAAATCCCTTCTCCTACCCCGCCATGTCCACCATGCTATTTGTTATGCTCCACAAATAAGTGACACCATATGATAATTGACTCTCTCTGCTTGATTTACTTCAACTGCATTTTTTTTTAAAGTAGGCATCTCATTTCTCATTTCCCCTTCACACTCCTTCACATTCCTTAGCGTACTGTTTGGAGGTGCTCAAGAGTTTTCTTAGGATTCCTAAGTCAGTCTCAATTTTCAGCAGTCACTGAATGCTTGCACCACAAAGCAGTCTTGCTCTAAACCAGACTTTCATGACAGACTGCTTTTTCTTATTTCTCATTGTTAATCTTTTGATGGCAGTAAGCAGTCTCTACTTTCCTGATTTCCCTGCTGTCTTAGATGGGCTCGATGCACCTGGGCTTTGAAGGCAGTGTTTTCTTAATGTTCTTCCCACTTCTTTCCATGGAACTAAATTCTAACTTGTATCTGTGGTGGTTCTTAAGGAGAAGAGTAGCAGACTTCTGCTCTGTGTCAGTGAAGGATCTTGGCTAAATAATTCCTGGGCCCTCCTCTAGAGGAATAGATTTTTGCCTCTATCCCTCTCTCAGAAGCAAAGGATATTTTGTCTGCACTCTTGAATGTAGACCTGTTTCCTGACTCATCCTCCTAACAGCTTAAGGCTTTGGCTTTGTATATAAGAAAAGGCTTGGGGCACCTGTGTGGCTCAGTCCTTGGGCGTCTGCCTTTGTCTCAGGTCATGATCCCAGGATTGTGGGATCAAGTCCCACATCGAGCTTTCTGCTTGGTGGGAAGCCTGCTTCTCCCTCCCCTACTTCCTTTGGTTGTGTTTCCTTTCTCTCTGTGTCTCCTTCTGTCAAATAAATAAAAATCTTTAAAAAAAAAGAAAAGAAAAGAAAAGGCTTTCCAGGACGCCTGGGTGGCTCAGTTGGTTGGACAACTACCTTTAGCTCAGGTCATGATCCGGGAGTACCAGGATGGAGTCCTGCATCGGGCTCCCAGCTCCACAGGGAGTCTGCTTCTCCCTCTGACCTTCTCCTTGCTCATGCTCTCTCTCACTGCCTCTCTCCCAATAAATAAATAAAAATCTTAAAAAAAAATAAAGAAAAAGAAAAGGCTTTCCCTTTTGTGAGAAAACACAAAAAGATCTCGTTTCTGCCTCCCACTGGAACCAATTGCTACATGCAGCCTGCACCACTGAATGTACTTCCGAGCTCCTTCCCAGTTGTTCTCAGGAATACCCAGTAGACATCCATATGCAGGAACTTGCACATCAGTGCAATTTCCAATTATGAGCACTCTGATCCATGTGTTCTTCCCTGAGTTTTAAATGAAATATTTACAAGAAAAATTAGGTGACTAAAGTTCTGTAGTGTGATTGAGCTATTTCTTTCTTTGCAAGTCCATTTGCTTACCAATATGGAAAAGAAAGCAGAGTTAATTTCCAGAGACTACTGTTCTGTTGGTGTCATCAGTTGCTTTACCTATCTCTGTTCTAGTCATTACTTAGTTGATTACTTTCTGTTTCTGCTTCAGTACCACCTGAACAAACTCCTGTGGTCCAGGAGTGCTACCACGGTAATGGACAGAGTTACCGAGGCACATCATCCACTACTGTCACAGGAAAGAAATGTCAGTCTTGGTCGTCTATGACACCGCACCGACATGAGAAGACCCCACAACACTTCCCAGATGCGTATGTCTTTGCTTTTAACTTGAGAGGAACAATAGCCAACCTAAATTTCTGTGAGGAGGTCCACGCTTTAAACTAACTTCTTAGAACCAAATTTCTCTTGACTCCAGAATGTGAGGCAAAATGTCTTAGGCACTTTGCTTTTGAGAAAAAGCTCTGAAAAAAGAGAAGTTAGATACTGGCTATCTTTTCTGGTACTTTTGTGAGAGAAAGAGGAGATGTATAGAGGTGTTGAGTACATGCTAGCGGAAAGCTCAGGAGAACAAATGACCAAAAACTTGATGACCAGAAACAGTACCATTCCCCAGCCCTGGTAAAGATCAGTACAATCTTTGAACTGTGGGATTTTATCATTCCAAACTGTAACCTCTGAAGAGAAATATGTGTTTGTCATTGGATCACAGATATATATATATATATATATATATATATATATATATATATATATATATAAATGTATATCATCTAGTACATTTCACTTAAGTTGTATTGACACATGGGTCTTGAGCATGAGTTGTTGTCAGTGGTAAGAGTTGCCAGGACATGAAGTGCAAAAGCAGGAGGGCAGATGAGTGTCAGGAAGTACACAGATGCTGATAGGCAAACTGGACAGGTAGATGGACAAAGACCAGCATTTCTGCCATAAACATTTATAAAATGTAGAGGATAAGCTGTCCATATGATGGACAACAGGTATCACAGGACTGAGAACTTTTAGAAGGAGAAATAAATTACTAGTAGCAAATTAGTAATTGGGCTTACTGAGGCAGCTGGGATTTTATAGGGTGGGTAATAATAATAAATAATAAGAAGAACACATCTGTGCAGAGAAAAAGATCAAAAAATATGCACAGCTCTTCTTAAATCTGTGGCTGAATATAAAGGTACACACACACACACACACACATAGGGAGAGATTCCACAAGGTTCACAGGACAAAGAACAGTTACTGAGGAAAGAACAACTGAGAGTGGTGAAATAAACAGGAATTACAGAACCTACACAGCATTGGGAGACTCTGTCTTCAGAGATTTGAGATTCTGACAGAGAGTAGAGACCTCATGGGATACCATAAGCATTCAGTAGAGACTTTTAAAGAGTCACACTTCAGGAGTAGAATTAGTGTATTCCTAAAATAAAGGCTACTCTAAAAACACCTTCTACTACTCTAGAAACAGCTTCTAGCAAAGCTTAGAAGCAATCCTAAAAGGATCAGAATAATCTGTAAGTAAATTAACTGTTTGTCACACATAAACTCAACTCTCTTTAGAGGAAAACAACAAAATCCAGTCACTCAGTCATGTGGCATCTACAAATTTTAAAATTACCAGACATACAAAGATCATTAAATGTTTCCAGAGTCAGGAGAAAAATCACTCAAAACAAGCAGACCCAGAAATGATAGACATGATGGAATTAGCAGCCAGAAATTTAAAAAGATATAATAATTATATTCAAGGATTTAAAGGAAAATATGAATATAAAAGAGAAAATTAGATGTTCTAAAGAGAAAAGAAAGCTATAAAATGGCCAAATGGAAAAGATAGGATTTTTAAAAGTATATATTAAATGAAAAATTCACTGGATCGTCTTCCCATCAGGTTATACATGACAGAAGAAAAGGTTAACTTGAAAATAATACAGTATAAGCTGTACAACCTGCAGCACAAAATCAAAACAAAGACTGAAAGAAGATAAACAGAACTTCAGGGATCTCTGGAAAAATATCAAAAGGTCTAGCACATGTTTAAATCAAGTCCCTGGAGGAGAAAAAAATAACTGAAATAGAAAAAATTACTTGAAGCAATGATGGCTGACATTTTTCCAAATAGGAAGAAAATTATAAACTTACAGGCTCAAGAAGTTCAATGAACCAGTAGAATTTTCAAATTTTATCAAATATTTAAGAAGGAAACAATACAGAGAATAGAAGAGGAGGGGATACTTTTCAACTCAGTTTGTGAGGCCCAAAAAACTGAGATACAAAAAGTAAACAAGAATTATTGCAAGAAACGAGGGTACTTTCTGTTGTGAATGTAGACAAAAAAACTTAACAAAAATTAGTGAATTGAATGCAGGGTTGTTTTAACATTTACCAACAATCAACTTAATACAACATGTTAACAGAATAAAAGTGACAAGTCATATGGTTATATCAATAGATAAAGGAGAACATTAGACAAAATTTAACACTCATCCATGATTTTAAAAAGTCTTAGCAAACTAGGAATAGAAGGGAACTTCCTCAGTTTGATCAACACCATCTGTAAAAATCTTCCAGCTAATATATTAATGAGGAAAGATGAACACTTTCTCTGTAAGATTGGGAACAAGGAAAAGAAATAAAGAGCCTGAAGTTTAGAAAGGAATCAGTACATCTGTCTTTATTCATAGACAACTACATTAATAGATACAGAATCCTAAGGACAAATAAGTGAATTTTGTAAAATCAAAAGATGCAAAAGGATATGAAATATCAACATACAAAAATCTATTGTATTTCTGTACACCTGAAATAACTAGTTAGAAAAGAAAATTTTTAAAAACAATATCATTGACAGTGGTATCAAAACCAAAACATTTAATGATAAATTTAACAAAGTGTATACAAGAACTACACGCTACATACTACAAAATGTTGTTGAGAGAAATTGAAAAGATATAAATAAAGATACACTGTTTATGGCTTTAAAGAGTCAATATTAATTCTTACCAAATTGGTTTTGGATTTAGCCTACATTCGAGCAAAATTCCTGTAGCTTTTTTTTTCTTTTTTTTCTTTTCGGAAAAAGAAACAAAATCTATATGCAAAGGACCTAGACTCACCAAAACAATCTATCAGGGAGGACTTACCCACCCTGATTCAAAGACTTAACTATAAAAGTACAGTGATGAAGACACAGAGGTACTGGCAGAAAGATACACAAACAGAGAAAAGAACATTCCAAAAGCAGACACATGCTCTACCCTAAAATACCTGCAGTCCCGTCCCTGAATACTGACCCAAGGGAATTGAAAACATGGGTCCACAAAAATATCTACCAGAATATTCATGGCAACTTGAGTCATAATAGCCCAAAACTGAAGATTGATTTCAGGGTCCATCAATAAGAAAGTGAATCAGTCGTTGGGGTTATAGTCATACAATGGAATACTATTCAGCAATAAAAAGGAACAAGCTACTGATACTCTCAAATAGCACAGATGAAGCTGAGAAGTCTCACTAAAGAAAGAAGTCAGGGCCAGAAGAGTATGCACTATGTGAGTCTATTTATATGAGGTTCTAGAAGAGGCAAGTTTCCCGTAAGTCTCAGCCCCTCTTGTGCATCCACATGTCCCCATTATTCCTCCTCTAGTGACATCCGCATTCCTCCATCCTATGTGGCTGCAGCGAGGCAGGGTATGGAGGGAGGGGAGGCTGGATTCCCCGTGTTGCCCCCTCCCCATCCTCTCATCTCCCCGGAAGGTGTCCTTCAAAAACACGTCCTGCCTGGGAGCTGGTTTCCCAGGCAAGCTTCCATAAGTCTTTCAAAACGCAAACCTACCTGATGGGATATTTACAGTTCATGCTAAGTGCACAGCATTTTAGCAACGTTGGGGGTCAGTGGATGGAGGGGAATGGTCTGAGAGAGGCATCACACTGGCATGTGATGAGAAATAAGTTTTAATTCTAACTTAGACAGCTCTGTGTACTCATACAGAGAGCGAGCGAGCGAGTGAGAGAGAGAGGAACGTGCATAGAAAAAAAAGTAAAACGTGCACTTTAAATTCAATATTGGTCATTCCTGTAGAATGTATGTCCCACGCCCAGGGAAAGGAAGACATTCGGGTACTTTCATTTACACATTTTTATACTATCTCAGTTTTTATATGGAGCTCATACTACTTTTGATGTTTTAAGTAAAAATTAGAATCTGTTTCAAATGTCCCCAGTTGTTTCGAAGCTGAGAACCGTCTGTGGTGGTCACATTATATAAGAATTGGTACCCATGGTCTCTTTAATGGAAATATTTCCAAGTCACTTATTAACCCTCTGTTATAACAAAATGTGCCAGTGCGGGGATGCTCCAGAAGGCCTCCACTTCTCATGGCCTGTGTTGTGGAATTTACAGTGGCTTGACCATGAACTACTGCAGAAATCCAGACGGTGACAAAAGCCCCTGGTGTTACACCACTGACCCATCTGTCCGCTGGGAGTTCTGTAACTTGAAGAAGTGCTTAGACACAGCAGAGAGTGACACCCACTCCCCGACGGTGCCCCAAGCTCCGAGTGGAAATGACCCTTCTGAGTCAGGTGGGAAGTCCGTGACCAGACCTGTAGACACGTGGGCATCGGGATGATAAGGGGTGGACCACGTTATGGAGGGAGAGCGCCCCCGCCCCGCCCCCCCGAGGGTCTGCCACATGGAGGCAAGCCTCGGGTGCCATCGGGGGAGCCAGAGCCGCGGTGGCTGGTGGCACGTGGGTGGGCTGCGTTTTTTAGGACTTGAAAACGAACCGGTTCTGAGCGATGGCTACAGTTTGAGTCTGAGTGGTGGGAGAGGCTGATCACGGCAGCGGGGGCGGCACGGCTAGAACAGCAAATCCTTGCCTCCCCTGTGGAGAACGAGAAATGCTGGATTTGGTTTTGAATGTGCCGAATCTCTTTGCTCTCTCCCGGTGAGACTGTGGGCTCTGTGCCCATCTGGGTGTCCCTCCTGGGTAAGACTTGGGACGACCAAGCCATGGTTCTCCCCTGTGCCTGCCCCACATTTGGCATGGAGATCACCCCCTTACCCCCGTCCTGGCAAGCTCTGGGCTTCCTCCGCCCTTGGCAGAGAGGCTAGCCGACCCAGCGTTTGCGTTTTGGATTTTCCAGATGGCTGTCAGAGCACTGGTGCCCTGGGTTCCCCAGGGGACCCACAGCATGTTCTCTGAGGGGACTTGGGGAAGCCCCCTTTCCCGAGGTTAGGGCAAGGGGTGGGCTTGGAGGAGGAGCCCCAGACGTCTCTCCATGAGCCCCTTCACCCCCAAGGGTGGAAACTCACAGCACAGCTCTAGCCAAAATACTATCTTTTATAAAAAATTCTCTACAATTTGCTCTTTTTACCCCACCCATGTTGAGGGTGAGGCGTTCGCGGTCACCCGGCTGGTCCCAGCGGCGTCTGTTTGAGGCGACTCCTCCGGGGGCTCTGACTTACACTCCGCTCGTTATCAAAGTGACTGTCTTCGTGTCCCGGTCAGAATTTCTATGCTAACATCTTGCCTTGGCGATTATTTCCCAGGCAGTAGCGTTTCTGGTCACTTGTGCTCTCAGGCTGTGACCGCAGAGACTGTCATTTGAGAGTCGGAGCGCGGCTGCCGCGGCTCCCCAGCGTCCTGGTCTGTGTCAGACAATCGCCACCCAGTTTTCCTTCCTTCCGCAGACTGCATGTTTGGGAGCGGCAAAGGGTACCGGGGCAAGAAGGCTACCACGGTTCTGGGTGTCCCCTGCCAGGAGTGGGCTGCCCAGGAGCCCCACAGTCACAGTATTTTCACTCCGGAGACAAACCCACGGGCAGGTCTGGAGAAAAACGTAAGCCGCTTTGACTGGAACTCTCTTTCGCCTCTTGCTGACCAGTCTTTGCAAACAGAATTGGCCCCGTGTCACGGCAAGGCGGCCCAGCCCAGGCCTTGGTGGCGGCAGAGGGGACTGGGGGAGGGCTCGGGAACAAGCCTCCGTGGAACTGGCATCCGCTTGGCGACTGTGGTTGCACGGCCAGGAGACCTCCTGCCCATGACTGCTGGCCTCGGGCTCCTCGTTTTGTTTGCGTTTGGAGCATTCCCTGCCAATGTTTAGTACCGTGTGCTGTTTCTAGTTTCTAGTGTTTGTCGTCTGCGTTCTTAGTCAAGGATGACCTTCATGACCTTTTAGTCAAATTTTTCTAGAAAAGGATATGGATGGGCCATGTGGACTCCACGCAGTAGGGTTTCCACTAATCTCACACAGGCGATGGGATGGTTTACTTGGGGGGGGGGGGTACATATAGGAAAGGAAAAGATAGACATTGTCTTCCCGTGGCTGGACCCCTGGAGTGTGCACAGTTCTTGGGAACAATTTCTGAAGCAAGAGCGAACCAGTGTCACTGGGGAGTAGATGGCTGATGGGAACCGGGGACAAGACGAGTCAGCCATGGCCCATGGTCCTCTCTGGCTTGCTCTCTCAGAGGCCCCCTGACAGGCTGCTGGAGGGGAGGCCCCTTTATGTCACCTCCCTCAGGACCCCTCTTTCCAGGGGAGTCCCCCACAGCTTCTTTGAACAAGCTGAGTCAAAAGCAAGAGTAACTTTGCCCCCCACCGCAAACAACTGGGAAGGCTACCTTCATCCTCTACAGACAGCAGGAGCATGTTGTCAGAACACCACCTCTGCCCTTCTCTGTCCCCTGCGCCTGGTGTCCTATACACCTGTCTTTTTTTTTTTTTTTTCCCCCAGTACTGCCGTAATCCTGATGGTGATGTCAATGGTCCTTGGTGCTACACGATGAATCCGAGGAAGCTTTTTGACTACTGTGATATCCCTCAGTGTGGTAAGTTGCCTTCCTCTGTGTAAGGAAATGACTTCTCACATAAATGCGGCAGCACCTCCCGGATACGGATTTGCAGAAGGAGAGCTGAACACTGAGCACCTCAGCTGGGCTGCCCTCTCTTCCTCACGGGCCTCTTGGATCTGTCCTCCTGGTGGCTCCAGTTACTAGGGAGTCCCCCTTCCCTGACACCTTAGATAACGTAAATACACAGTCCTCCACAAGAGCAAACAGGTGATCCCGTTGGCCCCAGGATGCTCTCACCGAGCTCTCCGTGTCTCATGGGGGATGCCTGAGAAACAAATTGGAAGTCCTGGATCGAAAGCTCTCCCTTTCAGCGCTTGAGAAGTCAGAAAATACACAACACCATGAATCAGCTGAGCGTATAATGTATGTTGTAAACCTATAAATTGTCAACCTGAGAATTCAGTGAGAAGGAATGTCGATTTTTACTAAGCCCCAAATCTCCTTTATCCTAAGATTACTATTCGTGACCCATATCTTACCCACAGAACTTAGAGAAAACGTGTCTGGGTTCTTTCCTCATTTCTCTTGAGATTTTCTGGGAGGAAGAAGCTTGGAAAGGAGAAAAGTTCAGAATAACAAACCCATGGGTACTTCTGGAGAAGGATGTAAGCCGCTTCGATTTGGATCCTGTGTTACTTTTTTGCTGACCTGTCTTCGCAAAGAGAACTTGTCTTGGTTACAGAGAACCAGGCTGGTCTTCTCTTTTGCACAGCTTGGTTGCAGATGCTTTTGTCTCCCATGTGGAGGGGCTAGGGCGAGGGAGGGAGAAGCTTAAGCTGCAAAGGCAGTGTAGACAAGCCAGCAGAGGTGGTGGGGGAGGAGTTTGGGGTATGGTGGGGGAGAGCCCAGGAGCCACTTTGCAGGGTTTGCACTTGGGCCACCCCGGGGTAGAGCAGTGGGGAGGAAGGGGAGGCCAGGGTGATGGGCAGGATTTCACTTGGCCTCCTTGTCTGGATTTAGGGTGAGGGTAACTGCCGAATCCTTCTTGAGTGGCTCTTCTCTGTTCTGTAGAAGCTCTCTTGGTGGCCCCTTCATCTGAAAGGCCCTGAGTGGGGTTAGTGCCTCCCCTTCAGCTGGTCACTCCCAATCCTCAGCTCTGCCCCTGCTGGAACACCTTGCTGCCTCATTGCGGCCAGGTTCTCCGTGTTGGACAGGCTGCTTGCTTGACAGGATTGACATTCCTGCCACGGGCACCGCAGCTGGGCTGACACTCTTCGATTCCCATGGAGGAGAAGTACAGTAACTTCCCCGGGGGCAGCTCTGGGCCACCACCAGATACTCTAGCCTTCTAGAGGCTGGAGCTGTTTGGGCATTAGTGCGAGGTACCAAAGATGGGGCACGACCCCTATTGTGTAGGGGGGAAGGTAGGAGGTAGGTAGAGCATACGCTAAGTAAATGTCGGTCATCCCCGGGGCATTGAGTTAGTCTTGGGAAGCTCCTGGAAGTCCTGTCCAGAAGCTGGCTGAGAGACCTTCAGGACGGTTAGCTCTGTTCCACACCGTCACACACAAACACACACGTGTGCATATATGCACACACAGAGCTTCACATTAAAAAATACCCATGGTGCCTTTCAGCGGAGATGACAACTATGATTTTCAGTAAACTTGATGTGGTTCAGGGGGCAATCATGATGACAAAGAAGGTGAGGAGGGGGATGAAGACGGGAACCTAGATCTGTCACATGAGTCAGAATAATAATTGGGATCAGTCAGGTCCTTTCAGCAAAGCGCCCACTCTACCACTTATTCCTACCAATCTGCTTAGTCCCTCTCCTCCCCACTCCCCTACAAATAATACAGAAGTCCTTAGACTTTCCTGAAAGAAGATGGTTCTGTGCTGTCTACTGTCACTTTTGAAACTTAGAATAAAATGTCCTTCAATGTGCTTAATGATCTCGCTATTTAGTTTGGGCTCTGAGATGTCGAAACCTCAGTGCTTTGGCCGTGGCCCATGATTGCTCTTGAGTTGTGTGACAGAATTGCTTTCCCTTCTTGAAATGTGACTCTTGTTTCCACTTTGTGGTGCAGCATCTGGTTCATTCGATTGCGGGAAGCCCCAGGTGGAGCCAAAGAAATGTCCTGGAAGGGTTGTAGGCGGGTGCGTGGCCAACCCACATTCCTGGCCCTGGCAAATCAGCCTTAGAACAAGGTAACGGTATTTCCAGAAATGGTTAGTTTCATGCTTCTTTCTACATCCTTTCTACGTCCAATCCACACAGCGCGGGGATCTGTACCTGCTTTTATAGTCGATCTTAGGAGGAAGGAAGGCCACAACATTTTTTACATTATGTTTTTCTAGGTTCTCTCCCTTGACAGTAGCCCACCTTGGAGTAGTTTCCCTGATCTGGGCGGCTGTTGTCGAAATCTATAGATGGAGTGACGGACAGCCCGTCCCAGTGTCGCTGGAGAAGTGTTGAAGATGCTGGAGGGCTTTATAGCTGTCCTGGTTTTGTTGAGTTGCCTTTCCTTTCCTTACCTCCTCATTTGTTAGCTCCTTGCTGTACAGCCTTCACCTTTTACCTATTTCAGATTCTGTCTTTCCCTTTCTGGGCTGTTCTCTTGTCTCCTGACTGCTAATTACCCTGCCTGCTGCTATTACTATGGGCTTTATTCAAGGCAGCTCACACCAAGAGGGTAAAATGAGAAGACTCCCAGGAATCACAGCTGTTTAGGGTCACCGTTGGCTCATCAAGCCTTGCAGAGAGGTCTTTTCATAAAAAAATAGAAGAGGCCTCAGGGGGATGATCTTCAGCTGATCACTTCTGTTGGAGTTGAAGGCCAGCAAGTCCAAACCCGTGGACGTGGGCATCCTGTTTCCACCACGTGACTTTGCTCTCCTATGGACAAGCTGTGTCTGAGCCTTCCCCCACCCTCTAAAGTGTGGTGAGGATGAGACCTTCTGGGAAATCCACTGTTGAAGTCCAACCCAAAGTTCTGGGCATCCTGCTGATGGGCTGGTTGCCTTTTCCTTTGGGAACATCAACATTATCCAAATCGAGTGAACTCTTCTTTCTGGCTTTCTGTACAACATACCATCAGGTTTGAACTAAACTTCTGGCACGTTTTTCTTCTAGATTTGGAAAGCACTTCTGTGGAGGGACTTTAATATCCCCAGAGTGGGTGCTGACGGCTGCCCACTGCCTGGAGAGGTATGTCCAGGGGACAGGGGATAGGAGGGCTTGTCTTAAAGACGCCCTGCCTCCCTGGCCTTCTCCTTCCTCACTGTCCCCCAGCCCTCCGCCCTCTGCCCTCCGCCCTGCCCTCCCCTTCCCTTCCTCCTCCCCGCCATGGCAGTGACCCTAGGGACCGAGGAACAGATGTGAAGGCTGAGGCAGAATTGCCAGGGCCATCGGATGAGGGAGGAAGGGAGAATTTCTATAGAGAACAAAGAAGGAAAACCCAGTTCGGTAGGTTTGGAGGCCTGGGTCCATGGCAGGAAGACTTGCTCCTTGGGACGGGCACTGGTTCTCCTGAGATGGGTGTCTGTCCTTGTACTGACTTCACTATTGATTTCATTCTTCCTCTGCGGTTAAGCCAAAAGCAGCCCAAGGGCATTCCTTCATGGCCAGATTTAGGTAAACAGTGAACAACTTTCTTGCTACTCAGAGGTCATTGATGGTGGTTAGCCCAGTGGGGAGAAGATTGTATGTTTATGACCCAGAAGGGCACTTGATGAAGGGGCTGGTATGCTATTTTGTTTCGAATGTCACCATCTTTTCCTAGATCCTCAAGGCCTGCCTCATACAAGATCATCCTGGGTGCACACCAAGAACTCAATCTCGAATCAGACGTGCAGGAGATAGAGGCGTCCAAGCTGTTCCTGGAGCCCACCCGTGCGGACATCGCCTTGATAAAGCTGAGCAGGTACGAGCTCACCCATGCTCTTCAGCCCAGCATCAGTGAAGACATTCGTTTATGTAGGAAGAGCAGCACGACACAGGGTTGTGGGGGAGGCGGGGGCGGGGACATGAAAGGCACGAGGCTTTGGGGAACTGGGAAAATCTGGGCTCAGCCCCATTCTGCCGGTCGGCCCCGTTCTGGCTGTGCTCTTGAAGGGAAGGCGTCGGGATTTCGTTTCCCTGTGCGGAGAAAGACATACTCCCGAAACGCTGGCTTAATGTTCACTGGTGAGCAGATACACATTCACAACCAGAGGATTCTTCACGTCCTGCCGGTTGCCATTTCTCCTCTCAGGATGGTAATGTGTTTGGTGGAAATCGAGCGAAAGGACGTATTTCAGGGCACTTAAAAAGCGACAGTACAAACACACACGGAGACATCCACACGCAGTGCACACACGCGGATTCTTCTTCCTGTCCTTGTTTTAATTTTCCCTGTTGAAATAGAATTTTACTAAGTCTGACAGAATGGTGAATTTGCTTATGTTACATAAAGTTAGTGATATTTGGAAACAGGTCCCAGTAGAGAAAGCAAAATGAACAGCGATTCTGAGAACAGACCCATTTGGGTGAGTCAACAAGGCGCAGGAACACGGGCGCCGTGGCACCGTGTTGGGAGCGACCAGCGGGTGGATGGCAGAAGCCGTGGTGGGGCAGGCCCCTGGAACCCTGGATGTTCTCTTTCAGCCCCGCCGTCATCACCTCGAAGGTGATCCCAGCTTGTCTGCCATCCGCCAATTACGTGGTCGCTGACCGGACGTTGTGCTACATCACTGGCTGGGGAGAAACCCAAGGTGAGATCAATCCTGTGACTCTCACAGGAACTGGTTTAGTCTCCTTGAGATCATGTCCGTGTGTGCAAATGTCTGCTAGGGGTGAGGTCCGCCTTTCCCAGCTTCGGCTGGGGTCCTGCCTAAGTCTCCGTAATCAGCCATTAAGGGACATGGGTGAGGGACGGGGTAGTGTTTCTCTGAGTCTGTTGGCCCATAAATTCAATGTTAATATCACATCCCCATGTAAGTTCTGAAGCAAGCCGACAAATTGAGGCCATTCGATTATTTTCCATGTGAAGTTGGCCATACCGAGCTCTCAGACACAGTGTGAAACACAAGTTCCTGTGAAGCTCGTCTCCCCAGATACCCACATGCCTGTCATATGTGTGGAGAGGCTGTCGGTGGTGGGACAGAATGACAGCTAGGGGAAAGGAAGAAGGGTCCCAGCCCCAGGATGGTTTTCGTATTGGTTGCTGGGGTGGATGTGAGAGGGGAAACCTTCACGCATGGTCCTGCATTAGCACCCCTAATAACTTTTGGGGAACCCCATCTTCTCTGCACTAGGCCCTCATAGTAATTGCACCCCATCAGACTCAGGCCTCGAAATGTCGTGAGGATGTCTTCCATCTCTGCCTCGCTTTCTCAGAAGTGCTGGGGAGGGCACAGAAGGGGAGTCGGGAGCTCTGAGGAGTAGTTGGGCCCCTGCCGCTCGCCGGGCAAACCGGACCCGTCACCTTACCTCTTTGTGCCGTTTGCCTGGAAGAAAGTCTTGTGTAAAGCCTGGGTTTTCAAACTGTGGTTTGCACGTTATTCTTTTGCTTTCGCTTTCATTTCAAGACAGGTCTTGTGGTTTTAAAAAAAGGTTCGAAACTCCTGGTCTGAATCACTTTAAGTTTGTCTTCCTCCTTTCCGCATTTCCCTGCACCTGTAAGACCTCACCTCCCGGGTTTTGCACGTTCCCCCTTGCGCCTTCTCTGCACTTCAGGGGCTGTGAGCAGCCAGACGTCAAGGGGAACATTGCAAATGGCGCTATCCGTGTGGAGGTGACGGGCCCTGCCAGTGTTTCACACTCAAAACAAATTTAAACACCACAAACCCCTGTGACTTTGATATGTTTGTTCCCATTTTGCAAATGAGGGATCCGAGGCTCCAAGGCGGGCAGGGCAGTGTCCTGGGAAGCACACGGACACCTACAGCCCGTGTGTAGCTGGACCTTGAACCCCGGGGGGGGGCCTGACCCCTCACAGCCCACCTGCAGTTCCTTCTGTTCCACCCGTTCCTCTGTTCCACCCACACTTTGCAAACTACTGACCTGTACTGTGCTCCCCCATCGACCCTGGCCTCCCCCTCGCAGCCACGGGGAGAAGACCTTCTCAGTACGTTCACTGAACGGGGAGGAATCCCGAAGCAGAAGTCAGGTCTTGGGGCGCCTGGGTGGCTCAGTGGGTTAAGCCTCTGCCTTCGGCTCGGGTCATGATCCAGGGGCCTGGGATCGAGTCCCGCATTGGGCTCCTTGCTCAGGAGGGAGCCTGCTTCTCCTCATCTCTCTCTCTGTCTGTCTCTCTACCTATTTGTGATCTCTCTCTCTGTCAAATAAATAAATAGAATCTTTAAAAAAAAAAAAAAAAGAAGTCAGGTCTTATGGATCTTTTGGCAATAGTCACATCAGATCAGTGTTCTCAGCTTCTCGGTGAGCTAAAGCTTGGCCTGTCCTCCCATTTGGTCTGCAGGCTTTCCCTGACTTTGATATTTCCAAGCAAGGTAAACGTCCAGGGCCAGGGGCTCATTCAGGTTAGCCCCCCATCAGCCGTCCTCCGGGGCGGGGTCAGAGCTCCTGCTTCCTGCTCCCCGCCGGCCCTGAAATTCGGGCTCCGTCGCAGGGTCACCTTCAGCCTCCTGGCCCTTGGAGGTGCCGTCTCCACTGCGGCCACACGATGGCAGCACTTCCGCACAGACCACATCCACTTCCTGTCCACTCCCGGTGGGTTTTGTCACCAGCATCAGGATCTATTTTCTTGCTCAGAAAGCAGATGCAGGAGCAAGACACTTGGATATATGAGCTCGCAGCAAAAGATTCTGAGAAGGCTGGTCCCTGCACGCATCTACTCAAGTCATGCACTCCCAACCCAGTGCTTCCTCAGGCCCTAGGGCAAGCCTCTCCCTCCAAAATGGGGGTCCTCCTACGTGTTTCTGTCAACTCCAGAGCAAATGCCAAGTTTTCCAAACTGAAGACAGCTTTCTAAATGTATTCAAAGTCTTTGGAGAAGAAATAGCACTGCATCCCTTGGCCGTTCCGTGCCGGCAAAGATTTTTTTTCGCAGAATGCATTAAAGTTGGGCTTGCAAAATTGGAAAATGGGATTATTTGTGAAAACACGGAGATATGCCCGGGGGTGTCTGTCTGGGAAAGCAGCATTTCCTCTGGCTATTTTGCAAGTGTTCCATTTTGATTTGCCAAAGTGGAAAAAAAAAAAAAAAAAAGCAGTTTTTCCTGAAAGAACAAATACCACAATTAAACTAAATACATAGGAGAATGTTTACTTTTCCTAATTGGGAAAGAAAAGCAAATTAGGAAATGAACTTGGATAATTTCCACCTATTATATTAGCAGGTATTTAAAAAATATTAAATACTCAGACATGGGGGGGTGATGTGGCCTTTTTTTTCCTACTGAAATTTTACGCTGTCATACCCTTTTAGGAAATAATTTGGCAACGGTCACTGGGAGCCCTAAATATGTCTATATAATTTATGGGAACTCAGAGCTAAGAAAATATTAAGGAATATAAATAAAATGCATGAACAAAGACGTGGAAAGTTGGAGGCCACTGTAGGAGCCTGGGAGTGGGGGAGTGAAGAATTGGGCAATGACGTCACAGACCCAAGTGCAAATCCCAGCTCCTCTGCAGACTCGCTGGGTGATCAAGGGCAAACTGGACTGCCTGGATGGCTCAGTGGCATTTAGTATAGTCTCAGTGTTGTACAACCACCACCCCTGTTTGCAGAACACTTTCCTAACCTTTAAAGGAAATCCCCACTCCTGAAGCAGTCATTCCCCCATTAAATACTGATTATGAAGATTGCAGCATTCTAGAAAGGCCCTTACTATATAGCATTGTGTGAAAACAATCAGGATATAAAATCTTGCCATATAAGTAGAAGAAAAAATCATCTCAAAGAGACTGAAAATGAATAGATGTTATAGTAACACATTTCTCAATCTCTCTTTACATATTGAAAAATATTTTTTAAAAAATTTATTAATTTGACAGAGTGAGGGCTAGAGAGCACTAGTAAGGGGAGCACTGAGCAGGGAGCCTGATGTGGGGCTTGATCCCAGGTCCCCGGGGAGCTTGATTCTGAGCTGAGGGCAGATACTTAACCAACTGAGCCAACCAGGTGCCCCCCAAAATATTTCTTCATAGTTAAACAAAAATAACACATATCCCCAGACACCATCAAGAAATATTAATTCCAGATTATTAAATGCAGGTCTTGGGAACATGAAATCTTACATAATAGCTGTACCTTCAAGGTTAAAATGAAAAGCATTCCGGTAGTGTCTGGAACTGACGACTTGCTTTATACAGCCTCACGGACAAACGAGATCTGTCACTGCTGCTCTGCTGTTCTGGAAGGTGTCCCCTTGTGGTCACGTTGGGGATCCCGTATAACCATTTCTTTGATCTTTTTAAACACAGGCACCTTTGGCGCGGGGCTCCTCAAGGAAGCGCAGCTGCCTGTGATTGAAAACAAGGTGTGTAATCGCTATGAGTATCTGAATGGAAGAGTCAAATCGACAGAGCTCTGTGCTGGGAATCTGGCTGGAGGCACCGACAGTTGTCAGGTAAGCACCATGTCAGTCTCCCGGCTTGGCCTCTTAGATATTTCAGCCTCCGAACAGCAAATTCTGGAAGGCTTTACCAACTGCAGGCTACCGTCCAAATGCTACCCAGAAAGATTTTAGGTCTGTCCCTGCATCCGGATTGAGATCCCCAAAGGGGATTTCTTGGGCCCTAAGTTTCAGATCGATGGTGAGGGAGGAGTTACGAACCATCACCGCCACAGCCCACAGGTCCTGTGGGGAGCCGGGACTCGTGTGGTAGTCTTTCCAGCAGGGAGCAGGGAGAGTGTGAGACAAAGACCACTTTGCAATTGCTTTGGGGGTTTCATCTGCCTAAGAGAAAGCCTAATGCGGGAAGGGATAAGTATAACATTTACAAGGGAGTTTCTCCCTGGGGACACTAAATGATGTGGGTTTTGATAAATACATTTTGTTAAGTACTGAATACAGTAGATATTCAAATAATGTATTAATGAGTTCCTTTCTAATTGGAAGAGAATGTTCAAATATTGGGTAAAGTTACACCTGGGTAACAGAAGGATGACATTCCATAATAAAAGGATGGTGGTTTGTTTATTTATTTTTATTTTTCTGTTTTGTTAATTAACATACAATGTATTATTTGTTTTGGGGGTACAGGTCTGTGATTCATCAGTCTTACACAATTCCTAGCACTCACCATCAGTCTTACACAATTCCCA
>NC_081561.1:142517714-142608211 GCF_022355385.1 Mustela nigripes | reverse complement strand
TCAGTCTTACACAATTCCCAGCACTCACCGTCAGTCTTACACAATTCCCAGCACTCACCGTCAGTCTTACACAATTCCCAGCACTCACCGTAGCACACGCCCTCCCTGATGCTCTTAACTCAGCCACCCTATCCCTGCCCTCCCCCCCCCCCAGTAGTCCTCAGTTTGTCTCTTGGGCTTAAGAGTCTCTTACGGTTTGTCTCCCTCCTTGGTTCCATCTTGTTTCATTTTTCCCCTCTTCCCCCCCCACCAACGAACCCCCACGCTGCCTCTCAAATTCCTCATAATCAAAGAGATCATGTGATAATTGTCTTTCTCTGATTGACTTATTTCCCTCAGCATAGTACCCTCTAGTTCTATCCACGTCATTGCAAATGGCAAGATTTCATTTCTTTTGATGGCTGCATAGTATTCCATAGTGTATATATACCACATCTTCTTGATCCATTCATCTGTTGATGGACATCTAGGTTCTTTCCATAGTTTAGCTATCATGGACATTGCTGCTATAAACATTGGGTGCACGTGCCCCTTTGGACCACTACATTTATATCTTTAGTGTGAATACCCCGTAGTGCGATTCCTGGGTCATAGGGTAGCTCTATTTTCAACTTTTTAAAGAACCTCTATACTGTTTTCCAGAGTGGCTGCACCAGCTTGCATTCCCATCAACAATGTAGGAGTGTTCCTTGCGGTTTAATCTTCACGTGTTTTTTTTTTCCCCCTTCTCTGTATAGGGTGACAGTGGAGGGCCTCTGGTTTGCTTTGAGAAGGACAAGTACATTTTACAAGGAGTCACTTCGTGGGGTCTTGGCTGTGCCCGCCCCAATAAGCCTGGTGTCTATGTTCGTGTTTCAAGGTTTGTTACTTGGATTGAAGGAATAATGAGAAATAATTAAGTGAATGGGAGACAGAGTGATTCCCCGACGTATCTAGAAGCTGGAACACGGGTAGGGAAGTCGGCGTGCTCAGAAATCATTGACCGTAATCAAACTAAGGCACTGTACTTATGCCATCCACTGCCAAACCTCAACGTATTTTAGTAGTGTTGCAGATAAGTTTTCCCCACCCGTGGACTGTTGCATACTGTAATAATAAAGTAACACATCTATAACATTTGTTGAAAATAAACTCTGTCCTTCTTTTGATTTAATTTTTTTGAACTTCATAGTTTTCATGTTCTTTGTTTATACTACCAGTTTTAAATAACATACCTCTCATAGATGTAGGTGATTTCTCTCTTTCTCATAAGGCATAGTTCCAAAAAAGAACCAAGAAGCCTGTAAGATCATAGAGAAGGGAACAGAGAAGTCCCGTAAATCACCCATAAGTTCACCTTGTCTGTGAAAGATGGCTTGACATACATCTTTTAAGGTCTTTATCCTGGCACTGAGATGAAGGGACGGATGTTTTCAGAGCTGCAACATGTATGGGGAGTCATGAGAACAAATTCTATTCTTGGGAATGAAATGTGTTACTGATGACTTGACGTGAGCCCAGCACAGGGGATGCTGGGCAGAAAGCTGTACGCCGTGCAGGGAACAGGCATTACAAGTGTAATACAAGAGCAGTAGAGAGGCTGAGTGCTATTCTGGGTCACGTCTGAATCCAGGAATGGGACCAAGAGCCCGTGAAGGAACAACGAACATAAATTGAAGGTGGATGGTTTAATTTCCTTCGCTAATTGGCTGCCCAGATAGGAAATACACACGGTCACGTGGGGACAGTTTTCCAGTGACAGTGTTCAGCAGGAAGAGAGAGAAAAGACAACGAAGTTACTTGACAATTGAAAACTCTTTATTGTTACCAGAACCAAAATACCAATTCAGGGTACAGCTCCAAGGTGAGCGTATCAAGGAGGAACAGCCATCTTACAGCAAAGAGGGCTGCAAAGAGAGAGAAAACGTGCGTGCCCGCGGATAAGGGGTGACTGCAGCGCGAAGTCCTCAAAGAGTGGTGCTTATTTCACTGAAAAGTCAAACATTCATACTCAGTTCCGTTGTGCTTTAAGGATTAAAATCTTAGTTTGCAATCGGCACCCACATCGTACATAATTGTCGTGTTCGTGTAGGATTTTCTTCTTTGTTGGCCAGATTTCCCTTGGTGCCCGTTTTGCTGTCCACACAAAATAGTTCATTACAAAAATCTGCATGAGATATATACTGAGTCTGAAAATACAAGAAATGTACCAGATAAAGCAGAACAACAGAAAAAAGAGCATATTTGCATGGTAGCTCCACATTTCGAGTCTCCGTAACAAAACAAAGATCAGATCCCTCCTATTAGTGTCTGTAACATCACTTACAAAGCTTCTGCTAATTCTTTTATGCGTGGATATAACTGACCTTCCTTTTAAATTAAAATGTAAGCTTCTTCCCAAGACAGGTTAAAAGGGTCAAGATTGAAAAGGGTCGAGATTGAACAGTCCATGTTTTTCACTCTTGACCACGGGCAGCGCCCTAGAACTGAACTCACACGTACGAGATAAATAACCCTTTAAGATCAAAATTAAGACCCATGAAATCATAGTTCATGGATTTCATTCTGTAAAGAACTGAGTGTGGCTTTAGATGTTCACGAAGGCAGGACCCAAACTCTCCCCGGTCATCGCATGCCCAAAACCGATGGAAGAAATAATAGTGCCAAATATTCGAATTGGACGGATGATTTTGTTGCTAATTACAGAGTCAGGCTTGAAGACGCCAGATGCCATGGTGGCTTACAGAGCTCGAAGCAAGAAGAGAAAGGAAAGGCTCAGTATCGTGTGGCCCAAGGTTCTTCAATTCAGCCTCTTCGTGAACGGAATTTTCAGATCTTCAACCTTCCCCCAATCTTCAGAGCTCTCCAGTCAGAGCTTTAGTCCCTCGCTCAGGTCTGATGAACCCATCGCTGCATCCTGTTCCCAGAACCCCACTTGGCAACATCTTGCCTCCGTGACGGAGTGAGCAGCCGTGAGAATTCAGGGAAGGCTTCTCTTGTCCATCTATCCCTGACTGGGTCAGAGACACAGCTCCAGCTTCAGAGGAAAACTCAGGCAGCGATGTCCACACAACAGGCTCTTGTCTTTGCTAAACCAGCCACACACCGTGTTCCCAGAAACGTCAATAGCACTCTAAATCCTAATTCATCCCACATTATATAAAAATACTCTGGATAGTTTGAATGTCTTTGTACAGGACGACAAACACTTGGAGCCACACAGCCTGACGTAGCTGAAATGGACACACACGTGTCTGCAAGGCACATCGGTTCCTTGGGAGAGGTCAACCCAAAGAGCTCCTTCCTTTCGTCTTTGGCAGCGGGCCTCAAAGGTGAGAGCTGGACACTTGAGTTTTCTTTTTCCTGCCACATTTATAGGAATATGGACTATGAAAACAAGGAGAAAAAGAAAGTCCTTATGAAATGTCATACAACTCATTCCAATAGAGTTTTCTTGCTACTACTCAACGTTACAGCTGCTTTTCATGAAACACACTCATGCATAAACACACAATTCAAAGGTAGCGAAAGTGACGGTCTCCTGGGTTTTTCTTTTCTCTCTTTTTTAACCTGTTTTTGGTCGCTAGGCAGGGGTTAAGTAGCATTACAGCATCTGCGTTCTTTAGACGGGATGCCACTCACCGTGACATGGCCCCCAAGCTCGAATGCAAACCAAGCAATTGTCTAGGAAGACACAGTTAGCAAAAGGTTCCTCTTTTCTGGAGGAGGCAGGACCTTACAATGGTATAACACACAAGAGGAGTCCACACAGTTTTAACACCTTTTATACATTTCTTAATTTTGGTTGGCAAAATGGCAAGATCTTAAAGAGAATCTTCCATCTCACTCCGAATTTCAGGTAGCATTGTTCTAGGGTGAAAAATAGAGCTTTGGGTGAGAAATAAGCCATTATTCGTCACTCGATTTCCAAGCAAGCTGTGGAATCTGGATGACTTCCTGGGGCAAAGGTCCCCTTGTCCTCTGACTGGCCAGTCCTATTATAAGTCAACTGGTGAGAATGAGCTGATGGTTTTATTTTAAATACATTAAGTTTTTCTTAGGAAAGTTCTGCGATCATATAGGCACTTTAAAAATGTCAGCATCTACTCTGTCCTCCATCTACGAGTGAACAGCCATGAAGTTATTCACAGTTCCAGTCTTCTTATAAATATTTTTGACGCAATAATTTTTAAAGTTCAGGGATCCACGTCCTCAATTTCTAGGTCTTTATTTAGACAGCCGATTTTATTTTAAAAGTTAGCTGTTACATTATTTTTTGAATTATGCAGATAATACAAGGCCATGGGTTGTAATTAGAAAATAAATAATACGAAAGCCTACAGAGTGTAAAAGTGATGTCTTCTTCCCAACTCACTTCTATCCTCAGCGGGTCTATATTACATTATTAGATCTTTTGCTACACATTCTCATATCCATATCTACTCTTCCTCTTTTTGTTACGAAGCATTTTAAGCAGAGGAAATTAGAATTTGCGTTCTGTGAATTTCTGTTGATATAATTCTTCATGTTTATGTACTGGTTGGGTATTAACCTTCCTTGCACATGAGTTAGATGCTCTCTCTCTCTCTCATAATCTCTCCCTCTCTTTCCTTCCCGGTCTTCTGTCTCCTTTATCCATCCATCCACCCGTCCGCCTAGCCGTCATCTCTCTCTCTTCCCATCTAGCTACAGAGAAAGCTTCCTATTGTTTCGATTTTTTAATAATTACTATAACATACTGTTCAGCAACTTTTCACTTTGGGACCCATCGTGAAGACGCGACCGTGTCATTCCACACAGATACATCTCAATTCTTCTAACCTCGACATCGTCACCCACAGCAGGAACACATTAGAATTTCCATCACCCGTCGCCTACTGATGCACACGTCCGTTCCCTCTCCTTTCCTTTCGCTGTCCTTCTCTGTAGATTGTCTCTGAGCTTTAACACCTTACTTAGAAATGTTTCCCTCTTCCTAACCACATTTAAAAAATAATACACATTCCTTTATGGCTATTCTCTTTTTATATTAGCCTACCTTTCCTGTCCCCCAAAGATTATTTATTTATTTATTTATTTGAGAACACGCGTGAGAGAGAGTCAGAGAGAGATCACGAAGCAGACTCCCCACTAAGCAGGCAGCCTGATGCCGGGACTCCACCCCAGGACCGTGGGATCATGACCTGAGCTGAGGGCAGACGGTTCACCAACTGAGCCACCCAGACACCCCTTACGTTAACTTCCTAAATCAACTTTGAGTTTTCGGCCTAGGATGTGAGTTGGGAATTGATATTACTCCCCTCCCCATGAGTGTTCCATTTTCTCCATGTATTTTTTTCCCCAGGAGTTTGAAATGCTGCTTTTATTTAAGATGCACTGAAATTTATACAATACCTGCCAAGTTTTTCTACATCATCCACTGTTTCTGGCAAGGCAATACCCTTGGTTTCGGGCAAAAGCATCACGAGCCCACCACACACGGATGCCAGGACACCTAGGGAACAGGGAGCGGCAGGAGAGCGTCAGGAAGGCACGGCCAGTGACCCCCTCCCCGGCCACCTTGCAGCAGCTGTGCTCACTCACTGTAACCAGCCCTCGCCAGCCGCAGCCCTCGGGGCACCCTCACCGCACCCTCCCCAGCTCTCCGGCTCCGGCTCTCCTCTGCCGCTATGGGAAGTGTTCCCTCCCTTCCTGGGAGGCCGGGCAGCCCCACCACCCCCTCCTTGGAGGCCGGGCAGCCCCACCATCCTGGCACTCTCCGCACATCCATTCCTTCACTCCCCCAAACAGTCACGTTCCGGGTGCTTCAGTGCCGACCCCTCAGAGAAGACCCCACCTTCTGCCTCTCGAGGACATGGCAGCCACCAGATAGGCATCCCTCGGTCTCCTTTTCCCGGCCACGAGCTTGACTGCCTGCTCTCCCCTCCTTTCCTTACTGGGTCACGTCACACAGTCTGACTTGTCCCCGCTGCGCCCCCCCCCCCCCTCTCTCAGAGTCTTTCTGGGCTCCTCCATGGACCCAGGAACCCTCAGGCTCCAGCTGCTGGAAGCACCGAAGGGGACGGAGCCTCTCATCGGCAGGGGCCCTTCTCCCCACCTGGCGGGGTCCTCCAGTTACCATCCCCCCCTTCGCTGGTCTTTAGAGCAGAAATTCGGGAAGCATCCTCCCCCACTCTGCCCACTTATGCTGCTGAATGTTTACCGACCAGCTCTCCAGAAGATAAAGCCTCAACGCACAGCATTTGCCAATTTCCATGGTGCAAGGGCTCTCCCCGGGGACACCCCGAGCTAGTGCCCCGACATCACCACACGAGGCGCTGGGAAGGGCCGTGCAGTGATGCCCTGTGTCTGGCATTTCCTTCAGAAGGATATACTCGGCAAAAATCACCCTCAGGTGAGATGTAAATGGGTTTGGGGTATTTATTACCTGTTTTTAACCTATTTGATATATGTGTTTTAATAATGGCTAAGTTAACCACTGGGCTCCAACACTCCTGAAAACTTCACAACTGGCCCTGGCAGGTGGGTGCCACCAGCTCGAGCACCGGCACTCACCGCACTCACCGCCGCGGGCCAGGCTTCTCCTCTGCCTGCTCTCTCTTGCCCCTGAGCTCCTGCCCTCCTCCCGTGAGCTCCAGAGACACAGGCTCTGCCTCTGGGGCCCGGCAGTCTCCCCTTTCCCAGCCGGGAGCCCGGCCTCACACCTTCCTCTGGCTCAAGCAAGCCCCCTCAGTCATCCCTCTCGCTGGTTTTACTTTACTTTATTTCCCGAATCTCTCCATGCCCAGCACTCCCTGTGGCATCCCCTTGGCCCCGCTGCCGTGAGCCCTGACCTGATTACCTGGCTGACGACCGGCACTGTCCCCGTCCAACCTACTGCCAGATGGGCCATCAGAGCCAGCCTTCTACAATGCAAACCTAGCACTGTGAATCCCAGCTTAGAGCTCTTAGCTTCCATGATTGTTTGGATAAAGAGCAAATCGCAGAGCTAGGAAGACCACGATCTGGCTCACGGCGTCACCTCCCATCCTGGCCCCACCGCACACACTGCCTCAGTCCTCTAACTGGCCTTCCCACTGCCTGGAGCCCCGGCCACACTCCCCACGTGGCCAGTTTCTACTCGTCTCCGATCTCAACTAGACATCCTTCCTTCCTCCTTGGCTCAGGCAGGTGGAGAGTCCCTGTGTTACGCACCTCCAGCGGCCCTGCTTTCGGTATTTATCACACTGTGATGTGACCGAAGGTTTAGAAGAGTAGCTCTCTCCCCGGCCGAGACTGGACTCCCCGACCACTTGGTCTTGGTTGAACAATGGCACCCTTTGTTTTTCCGTGCTGGCCCGAGAATCGACACTGAGCTAATTTTTTAGGTCCCATGAAATAATTTGGAAATAATCTTGTGCTGAATTTGGTGGTGTCCAGTGGTTAGAAGCATTACTATCCCTGGCTAGCACCATTGGGAATTTTGCATTACTCAGGATGTATGGCCTCATGGACTCGATATTTTCATTATAATTTAAACTGCAGAGCAACAAGTGAAAAACATAAAACATTCTCTACCAGGAGTGAGGACATGGAGGTGGTGGAAAGATAGGTGAGAAAGGGACCCCCAGGTCCTTCCTTGCCAAGGAAGGGCAGAGGCAGGTAGGAGACCCAGGCAGAAAGGTTGGAGCAGCACCCAAGAAGCACTGGACTGTGTTATCCTGAGCCCCCTGCCCCTAAACTTTGGTTCTGTCCCCTCGTGCGGCCTGTGGAGGTTGGAGCGGGAAGGAGGGTATGAACCCGGGGGCCAGAACAGAGGTTACTGGGTACTCGGGCAAGGGATTCCGTGTCCTCTGTTCTTCCTACACAGCAAGGTCTGCATCCAAGCCAATGAAAATGTGATCTCAAGAGATACAGAACGTTTAAAACTATAATCAGATTTGAGGCTTATTTTGAAACAAACAGAAGGTCCGAGATCATCCCCTGAAAATGATTGGCTCTGTTCCCCAATACCGTAAGACTTTTAGAGCACTGGGCTTTAACTCAGAACCTAAACAAAGGAAGCTAAATGGAACATGATTCATCATGACCCTTTGATAGAAAATAAATTAAAAGCATTTAGGCTTTCACACTGCCATGTCATCAGATGGGAAACTCAAAACTCAAGCAGCTATCTTTAAAAAATTAAATGATCTCCTTAATAGCAAGCGGAATAATCACCAGCAAGTTCTATTACTACAGGGAATATAGATGAACATATTTAGAAATAACGTATAAAACGAGTTCTTACCAAAGATGATAAGAGGTAGTTCCAGCCAAATGGCCGCCAGCCGGAAGAGCAGAAACGGGGCTATGGTTCCCCCAAAATCACATAAACCTGAGCAAAGAGAAACTCCAAAGTTTCTGCAGGGTAAAAAAATTGTTTTAAATAAAATATATTTAACTATATTCAAGATAAGAAAAATACTCAGATATACAAGTAATAAATTTTAGTAATATTTCTCATTTCTATAGTTTTTTGAAAAAATTTTATTTATTTATTTAACGGAGCCCGAGAGAGAGAGAGAGAGCACGCGAGAGCAGGGGAACAGCGGCAGAGCAGGCAGAGGAGGAAGCAGGCTCCATGCCGAGCGAGGAGCCCGATGTGGGACTTGATCCTAGGACCCTAGGATCATGACCTGAGCTGACGGCAGTTACTTAACCGACTGAGCCACCCAGGCATCCCCCATTTCTATAGTTTTTAACTCTGAAAATGACGATTCCTCCCACATTCGAAGCAAATTGTTTCCATTCTGTCCCATTTCAAAGGCTGAGTCGCAGTGAAGACCGCGCGGTGGAAACCCTCCCCGCAATGTCTCACTCCCCAGCCCACTCGGCGATGCTGCTGGGCTGACTTGATTCCCTCACCTGACAGTGAGGTGTGCCCACGGGTATTCCCCCAGGGAAGGAGGCCGTTGCAGCCCATGCACACTGTTTCACTCTGTCCTGCATTATTAAATCAGCGGTTCACAGCGGCAAGACGGGGAGTGTGGTCAGAACAGAGGCTGTAGCCTTTGAACAGGATGACGCTGATGCAGACAGTTTTAACCCACATCTAAGCAAGTACTGTAATCACATTATCTGATCCCACAAAACCACAGCCGAGTATGGGTATGGGAAATACTTCTATCAAAAAAATGCGGAACATAGCAATGCAAAAAGCAGCCCTAACTCAAAGCACATCTTCTTTCCTGGCTGAATTCAGCCCTGGCTAACATATCGCCCAGTTAAGGAAACAATTTAATGGCTTTGAAGTCAAAACATTTGGCTGCAGAATTACTTAGGAGAAACAACGACATATAGGTTGGAATTACCGTAATGTTGTTGGGTACAATTCTGAATTTACCAAATAAACAATTTCAAAGGCCATGGTTATCCCTAGTCTTCCCAGGGTAGCAACTGTGGTTCTCAACCAGGGTATTCCTGTGAACACAGAAAATTTGGAAGGAAACAGTTAGGGGTCTGCTTTCAGTAAAATACCACAAATCAACAGAACGCATTTGCTTAGAGATTTTCCCAGGCCCTAAGTCTTTGCCAATTTAAAGCACAAATGACAGATACCTCCTAATATTGTAGCCAAAAATTTTTTTTAAAGATTTTATTTATTTGACAAAGAGAGGGAGAGACAGCGAGAGAGGGAACACGAGCAGGGGGAGGGGAGAGTGAGAAGCAGGCCTCTCGCTGAGCAGGAAGCCTGATGCAGGATTTGATCCCAGGACCCCAGGATCATGACCTGAGCTGAAGGCAGATGCTTAACTGACTGAGCCACCCAAGCGTCCCAGTAGACACGATTATTAGTGTTACTTAAGAGAGATAAGTTTTCAATAATCTCACTCTCCAGGGAATTACTTTTTTTTTTTTTTTTAAGATTTTATTTATTTATCTGAGAGAGGCCACAAATTGGGGGGGGGGGAGGAGCAGACTCCCCACTGAGCAGGGAGCTCAACCTGGGGCTCAGTCCCAGGACTCTGAAATCATGACCTGAACCCAAGGCAGAAGCTTAATGACTGAGCCACCCAAGCGCCCTATCATAGCCAAATTTTAACAGCAGCAACCACCAGGATGAGAGCTAATATTTGTGTGCTAGTCGCCTTTCTGAGCAGGGTTAGATGATGGGAATATAATCCAAGAACCGTTTCTTGAATGGCCACTAGACTGAAAACAGTGTTCCAGGCATTGCTTTCCTAGAGGGCCTGACTGCACTGGATGTCTGTCCGGAAGGTGGTCTTCACTTGGGCCTTGAGAACCATTACTGCAGCCTGGTACCCATCTGTCCTCTCTCCGTTCCCACGCCTAGTGATAGCACACAGCATAGCTGTTCCTGCCAGACCAGGAGAAATCTGGACATGAAGCTGGTGTTGGTTTCTGAAGGCTAGCCAAGGCTTTGAGGACCAGAACCTTTGGAAGGGGACACCTATGCCTTGTGTGATCACTAGAGTATATGTCCCCCATCTTGCTGCTTCCCCCAAGAAATCACCCAGAGGAGACAGCTTCTTAAAAATTAGCTGGTTCCTTCATTTAAAAATGAACTGTTTGAGGGTTGCATTGGTTATATGAGGAAATTCTCCTTTTCTCCACAGTAACTAGTGGAAAAAGCCAAGTGTTCCTCATTCAATATTTTCTTTCTTTCAAGGTTTAAGGGCAGAAGGAGTAAACCATTTTTGCCCTACAAAGTCAGTGCTCTAAATCTCTTGAGGGTCGCGCAGTTGACGCCTTCCTTCTGCAGCGGCCACGGGTGTGAGGACATGTGACCTCACAAATAGGCTCGAGTCTGCTCTCCAAAGCGAGGCGAAGGATGCTCTGACTCCGTCTTTGAAAAGGAAACCTTTCCCTTTTACACCCATACTCATGCTCGCTCCGCACTAAACGGCTCTCTTATGTCCGTGAAGAATGACTGCCCCTTCGTGAACAATGACTTTTTCTTTAAGTGGACACTTAGGCATGGATGCAGAGGAGGACGGGAGAGAATCAAGATCAACAGATGTACGGGCAATCTCTGCGGAACGGTCAACAACAACCAAACCCCCTCCACCCCTGAAAACTCACTAAACACTACATTGCCTAGGAGGGCGGCACAGAAAAAGAGTTTCAGGTCATTGCTGGGAGGCTCCGGCTTATGACTACAGCACTGCGTTCTGCTTGCACACTGGCTGAGGGCGGACGTCCTGACGGACTTGACGTTTCTCCGGGACGACGGCACCTGCAGCGCTCCCATATCAACAGCTCCATCAGGGGTGAGGAGTGTCCGCCTTGCGCCCCTGTGCCGGGCTGCCGTCTGCTCTCGGGCACGGAACGGCTGTCAACATGTGTTTTATTTAGGCTTTGCCTTTTCACGAAGGCCAGGGAGGGGGACCAGGAAATGCATTCCGCCCCAGGCCTCCACGAGCAGGTGGGGCCGTGCCAGGGGCCAGGGAACGGAACGTGGCAGCTCTTGCCCAGATTCCCTGGGTCCCAGCCTGACCAGGCCACCTTTCGCTGCTCTCAGGCTGCAAAGAATGTCGCCTGCTATTGTGGAAACAGCTTGATTATCCAGGTTAAGTTCTTAAGTTTTAGGTCTTTTTTTTCCTACTGAATCAAGACAAGTCTGTAAGGGAGTCCCCGCTGACAAGTTCGAGGACAGTTCAAGTTTACGACGGAGGCTGGAACTGTTTGCTGGAAAGAACCACACAGAAACCCAGAAACCAAATGAAAACACACACGTGTGCACATAAAACATGTGATTAGCTCAGTGAAGACAGGTAAATGCCCAGTCAAGTGAGTACAATGTTCAGAAAACGCTGTCCACGGAGGCCCGGGAGGAGCCGTGCTTTCTCCTCCACGTGGGCCGGACTCTGAGAGCCTCTCGACTCCTGAGCAGCAGAGGCCACTGTCTAACCACACGGAGCTAGAGACCTGGGTGAAATGTGTAATAACACACGAGAACCAGAGGCACGGAGAGTGAACCGAAAGCAGTTTGTTAGGAAGTACAAAGGTTGTGTGACTATCACGTACGCAAACAGAAACTTCCCATCATCCCAGTGATAAGCTGCCTTCATCTTGGAGCGGGGGTAGACACCTTTCGTAGCAATGACGAACACAGGACAATTTACAAATGAGGACCGAGGCTGGCACTCTCTCCACGGAGTCCCGAGAACACAGGGAAAGAAGGTCCCTCTGAATAGGGGTTTGGTCAAGAGACGGGAGATGACTGGGAGTAAGACCGCAAGTTTTGAAAAGTAGGAAACAGGATTTTAAACAAACGCCATTTGACGTCTCCTCTGAATGTACCATCTGCTTTGAGTTCTGAAATAAAATGTAGTGAAAATTTGTACTAGAGATGTGTAAATTAAGGTACATTGGCTGGTTTTTCACTTAAGAGAGAAATAAAAGCAAAAGGCAGCCTTTCTGTTTCAAAGGGGGTACTTAACCAGACGGTTAGGTCTGTAGCCATCCCAAACAAATCCAAATGAAAGACTCAGGCCAGACCACTGTAGACAAAGAAAACCTTCTAGTCTTCCGACTTTAATCAGAGTTCAAAAATGTGGGTCAAAAGCAGTGAGGTTTAAGTGAACGTACAGCCAGAAAGGCTTTCTTTTTCCAGAATCTCATTCTTCAGGCCATAAAAAGTTGTGCTTAGTGGAGGGGAAGCCAGTTAAACTGCTCTCAATAATTTTAGAGCTGATTCCTCTAAAAGGCTAATCAGCATTCTCGGCATGGGCCATCCTCCTGCTCCTGACGTCAAGAATGACTGAGAGGAAAAGTCTTTCTAATGTTAATTCATGAGCCCAAGTAACCAAGTCCAAAAGCTCCCTTCAGGAGAAGGGCTGCCAAAGGAGTGAGAACTGCCCCTAAACTGTGGGTACTCACAAGGAGCATTAAGATGTGAATTTATTCTTGCCCATCACGACTGACATATGACTATCTGGAAATGCACAAACAATCTGCGTCCAGAATAAGAGCGTAATGATTATTTTTCAGGATTGCTGAGAACAATTCTAAAGCTGAAATCAGGAAATGGTATCTTCAAAATAAAACTGATCAGATCACACGGAAAAGTCTGTACTTTGCCTTGCATTTTTCCATATAGGAAAGTGTTCTCTACACAATCGCCTGATTCCCGTTCATCTAGTCACTCCAATGTTGGTGCGGGCATATGGTCTAGAATGCTCTCTGGGATCATGTAGAACGCTGCGCACGTCAAAATCACCCCAATCGGTCTGAGCCCAGACAGAATCTTCCAGGGGAACGTTAGACCATGAAATGATGGTCCATCCATAAATCCTTAACCTTTCTCCACCCATTAAGTCCTTAACCCATTCCCTAATTTCATGTGCAACAAACACTTCTTACTCCATGTGCCCTGAGAACAGAAGACCTCCTGGTAGGATATTCAACCCCAAATGATACAATGTTAAAGTAAAATGGAAACAACAGTGAAGTCCAGCATCCTCCATTTGTTCCCCTTCTGCTTAAATTGAACACTATCGCCAAGGGCAGAAGTTATGTCCATCTTGTTCACTGCTCTGTTCCTACTCCTAGTTTAGTGGTGGCCACTCATAGATACTAAACAGACACGCATTGACCAATAGATGTTACACAGATTGTCCAGCTCTTAGAAAAATGTTTTAACTCAATGTAGTGGGTTGAATAGTGTTCCCCAAAGTCCATGTCCACCTAGAACCCAGAATGTGAGTGTATTTCTAAACGGGTCTTTGCAGATGTGATAGTTAAGATGCAGAGAAGACAGGGTCCTATGAAGATGGGGGCAGACATTGGGATAATGTTAAGGAATGCCTGGGGGGTTACCAGCAACCTCCAGAAGTTCGGAAGATGAGCCTTCAGAGAGAGGCTGGCCCTGTCCACACTGGGATTTCAGACCTCCAGCCTCTGGGACTGCGAGAGAATATATTTCTGTTGTTTCAAGCCCCCCCCAGGGCATGGTACTTGGTTACTATAGCCCTAAGAAACTAGTATACTTGAGGAAAATGAGATCAGTGTAAATAATCAGTTTTGTTAACCATCGACCAAATCAGTAAGACTGAAGACTTTACATCTTTTTTTAATTTTCTGGTCTGAAGAGGGACATTTTTGTAATTTTATTCAAGTAGGGTTTGGGGACTTCATAAACCATCATATAATTAATAAAGTCATCTGTAAATGCCTGTTTTCACTTCCACAATATTGTGCCTCCTTTCGTGACCCTCAGATGATTCTCCTAAGAAAAGACAGTCTCTCTGGGGCCGACGCAAGGACTCCGGGAGAACCCGCCCTCTCAGGAACCTCCACCTCGCATGCGTGGCACCTGGAAATAATGAACTTGCTCTGATTCGCACATTCCATAGGACTTGGCAGGGCTTCCCCATCCAGGGCCCGCTGTGTCCTGGGGCAGAGATGATGCGGGTTGTACAACCCATGCATCTGGGGTCACGGCCCCCTCTGCAGCAAGCTATGGTCATTGCGCAACCCTGACCTCTGACAAATCCCTGAACTCATCCTGTCTCGCCCGGGGCCGACTGCCATGACACTGATTCCTGCTCTCCACATCCCTCCTCCTCACTGCTACCAGCCAACCTAATGCGACTATGAGGAAGCTCGCAGGGCCATGCCCAAGCTCCTGGCATGGCCCGTGAGGCCAGTCACCGCTGGTGGCAGGCTATCTTTCAGCCCCCTTTTTTTTGGAAACTTGAGCAATAACAGAGAACGTGTGATTCCAGATCCCTCACTTCTGAGAGCCGTGCTCTGCTTTGAAAAAAACATCTCTCCTACCCTTGCCTTCTGTCAAGGGGATTTCTTTTTTCTTTTATAAAGTTTGCTTATTTATTTATTTTTAGTAATCTCTACACCCAAAGTGGGGTTCAAACTCATGACACTGAGATCAGGCTGACTGAGCCAGCCAGGCCCCCCTCTCCAGTACCTCTCTCCTCCTCTTTCATACGCGCCTAGTTCTCACCTCTGAGTGGTTTCTCCTGACCACTCCATGCATAAGACTCCTTGTACCTATTTTTTTTTTTTAAATCAAGTAGAGCCTTCAGAGAGCTTTATTTTTCTGAATCTGGTACAGTTGGCTCCAGAACAACAGGTTTAAACTGTGTGGGTCCACCTACGTGCAGACAGTATTTCCACTACAATGCGGTATATATCTCTTCCTTATGATTTTCTTGGTAACATTTTCTTTTCCCTAACTTCATTGTGAGAATATAGTATATAAGGCATACAAAATATGCGTTTGTCGACTCTTTTGTTAAAGGTAAGGCTTCTAGATAACAGTAGACTATTAGCAGTTCAGTTTCTGAGGAGTGGAAAGTTCTATGCAGGTTTTTGCTCACGTAATGAGTCAGCACGCCCTACCCCTAATGACAAGGTTTACCTCTAACTAATTCTATTATTTCATTTATCACAGGGAGTTGTGAAAGCATTAAAATATCTATATCAATGTTTATAGCAGCATTATCAACAAAAGCCAAGTTATGGAAAGAGCCCAGATATCCATATGTCCATCAACTGATAAATGGATAAAGAAGATGTGGGGGGGAGGTGTGTGCACGCGCGCGTGCGCGCGCGCGTGCAAGGGAATACTACTCAGCCAGGTAAAAGAATGAAAGAATAAAATCTTACCATTTGCAATGGTGTAATTGGAGCTAGAGAGTATAATGCTAAGTGGAATCGGTCAGTCAGAGAAAGACAAATACCATATGATCTCACTCATATGTAGAATTTAAGAAACATAACAGTTGAATGTGGGGAGGGGGAAAGAGGCAAGACTAGAAACAGACTCTTAACTATAGAGAACAAACCGAGGGTTGCTGGGGGGAGGGGAGTGAGGGGAGGGGCTCGATGGGTGGTGGGCATTAAGGAGGGCACTTGTGATGCGCACTGGGCGTCCTACGTAAGTGATCGATCACAAAATTCTACATCTCAACGCACTGGGCGTCCTACGTAAGTGATCAATCACAAAATTCTACATCTCAAACTAACATTACAATGTATGTTAACTAACTAGAATTTAGTTAGAAGAACTTGGAAGAAAAGCAAATTTTTAAAAATGGAGTATCCATCCTCCTTCCTAGGTTATGAACCTTCTGGAGTCAACAGTTGTCTTCCTTTCTTCCTTTTGTAACCCTGGTATTTTGCATGGGGCCAGCGATACCGCAGGTAATCGGGAAATACAGTAACCATGGTCAAGGACTGCATGAGAGCCAGTTGAATAAAAGTGATCAGTAATAACCTACATCACTATACGCTAGACTCTGCATGACAGCTATTCCATCCATAAATGAACCTAAAGTGGAGAAAACAGAAAAATCTGTAGAACCAATCCCTAAACGCAGAGTCATTACAGCACTTAAGAAGAAAACTGAGTGACATCACTATAGGTTGACCGATACCAGGATATTGAGTGTGGTACATTTTTGAAGGACAAGAAGTTCCCCATTCTTGATTATTTTGATTTAGGACTATTTCGCGTTCTTGAGTGCCTGACAGATCTGGGGGACTATTACCTTCGGGTAAGAATGCAGTGACAAGGCAGGCCACCCCCGCCACTATGTTGCTTCCTGCAAAGGGAAGGCGTCGTCCAAAACGCTCAATGGTCAGTAAGATCAGGAGGGCCGCGGGCAGTTCCACAACTCCTGAGATGAAAAAGTCGATATAGAGGTTGCCTCCTATAATTCCCAGGCGCATGACGAGTCCCTGATACACCACCGCGCTTGTGAACCTGGAGCAACAGTGAAAAACAACGGAGACCAAGTAAGGCATAACTTCAGCCTGCTCCAAAGGAAGGGGCACATTGTAAATTCGATACAAGCTTTTGAGCCCATCACAAGTCAGACTTACCAAGCAAACATAAGAATAAGTGTGCACTTCCTCATTTGGGGAGTCCTCACCAGATCTAAAAAGGATGGGTTACTAACCTCCTCATCTGTAACAGTGATCTATATAAGAGAAGCAGATTTCAGTAGCAAATACAGCAAGACACACCTGCATATTATAGATTTTCATTGACCAGATTCAAAGCCACCAAGTCAAATGATCTGACTGAATCGACCAAAGTCTTTCATGACTACGTCTTAAAACCCGAGAACGGAGAGTTGGATTCCTTCACCGTCGTAAAAGGTCAGATTCACAAAGATGTGGTTGCTGCAGGAGAGGCTGTTTTGAGGCAAGGAACAGGGGTCCTGTATGTTAATCTCCTCGGACTCACCAGGGACAAAAGGTGTGTTTTAAAGTACAACACATGTGTGCATTTATTAAACTGGAGAGAACAAATGTAAAAATGGCATAAGCAGCTGGGATCCAAATGAGTGTTTCTTCATTAAATTATCAACCTGATGTTAAATAAGATTGTCTTAAACTCAAGAGCAAGCAGGGCCCCAAAGGTGTCCGTTTGCTTTGGTCTATTTATTTGAATCAAGTGTCTTTTCGATCCGGAAAATTCAGCTCATCTCTATTTGGTCATCCAAGAAGTTGGTCTTTTCTTTCACTGCATGAAACAAATATTGCTGGTGCTTATGATTTAGAAGGCACTATAAGGGAAACAAAGCCAAAAAGCAGGTACTTTGTCAGTCACCGAGGCTAAGCACGACACTGGATGAGATCAACAAAGCTTGGTATCTCCTGTCTGCTTGCCTCAGGGATGGTCCCAAGCAAAAGAAGACTGCCAAGTCAATGCCTTTGGATCACCTTGTCTCCCAATACCGGAATCTCTTCTATCCCAAGATACGTATGTTTCCCATTTTAACCTTTCCTAAATTGGGATGAATACAACTGAGCTGAAAAGAAAACAGTACGTTTAATAATATGTTTCAGAGCATGGTTTTTCTTACTTAGTGGTACATAAAATGACGGGTCTTACAATCAATAGGGTCTTAGAGTCAGTGACACAACACTAGTTTCCATGATAAGGCCTGCGGGAGACTGCTCATTGGTTCTACCATCCATTCTTTCTTTCTCCCTTTTGATAACAGAATCCACCGAATTTCAGTTTGGCACGTGGATACCTCGCCAAGTCACATCTTCTAGCCTCTCCTTCAACTATGGGCAGCCCTTTGATTAAGCTCTCAGTAATGAGGTGGGAACAAAAGCCAGATACGCAGGTTCTAGATCCAATCCTTTAAAAAAGAATGACTTTTCTCTTTATTCACTGCCTTCCCTCTCCTAAGGGATGGAAGGAGATGCTGGTGAATTAGCTTTTCCTTGACAACCTGTTGCAGGTAGCAGTTGTGGAAACAAGATAACTGGAACCTGGGTCCTGGAGGCACTCAGGGACCAGAGCTGCCTTCTAGTGCTGGGCTGCTTACCTCTGGGTGAGCACGTTCAAGAGAAAGACACTTCCCTTCCTTCCTTCCTTCCCTCCCTCCTTGCTTTTTCTTTCTTTCTTTCTTCCTTTGTTTTTCTTTGGTCATTATATTTTTGGGGTCTCTGTTTCAGCAGCAAGTTGACCTGTACTCTAAATGAATACAATGTTTATGAAAATGTTTCCCAATCTCCTTTTCTAAATTCTAAGAATTTTTAAGACCTTTGCCGCTCCAAAAATAAGGCAGAAATACCAAAAATGAAAGAACTTCGGGTATTACAACAACGTATCATTATATGGTTGGTTATCAAAATGTTTTCCACAATTACTCTCCTATCTTGTCCATGTCAAAGTAATTCACTTCTGCCTGGGTGTCTCAGTCAGTTAAGTGTCTGCCTTCTGTTCAGATCATGATCCCAGAGTCCCAGCATTGAACCCCCCATTGGGCTCCCTGCTCAGTGGGGAGTCTGCTTCTCCCTCTGCCCCTCACCCTGACTCGTTCTCTCTTTCTCTCTCTCAAATAAATAAATAAAATCTTCTTTAAAAAAAAAAAAAAGGTTCATTTCTAAAAAGCATGTAATACTTGTTGGATTCTGGGCTAACTACCTTACATGGATTATTTCATTTGATTCTCTCAAAATCCTCCAAAGTTATCAATCCTGTTTTATAAATAAGAAAAACGAGGCTCAGGACTTGAAGGGTTAACGGGAAGGCGGTTGAGCCGGGATCTGCAATCAGGCAGTTGATGGGGACCCTTTATTCTTACTGATCACATCGCTGCTGAATGGATTCGAGGCTTTTTTAGAAAACTTCCGTGTAGCTGATGGTCACTTCCTTTTCCAGGAAGGATGTTACACATTTGGCCAAAAAGCTAACCTTTAGTTAAAACATAATTTTATGGAAACGTTGGATTTGACTAAAATCTAGAGCTTGAGGACCTTCAAATTCAAGATCAAAACTCCCCAGACTGCGAGCGCAGCTGAGTCCATGGATATTTCACTGTTTCCAAGAAGTCTTTTCTTTCCACTCACTGTGGGTCCTCCGCGCTCAGACGTGGGTCAGCTTGACTGTGCTCATTCAGACGACTCCCTTCTCTCTAGGGAGTCCCGGGTCCGGTCGCTCTGCCCGTCCACACATCTGTACCACTGCTCCCCGGATGGTGACGATCTTTTCTTTACTAAAGCAGTATTTGCCACAATTTGTTATGGTTTCTCTTTCATTCCTTCTTCAGTCTTCGGGTCGTTTCCCCACAGCTATGACCTCTATCGACTAGATAAGACTACAGATTCGCTTTCATTCAGGTCCCAGTGTCAAACCCCCAGAGTTAAAAGGAAATCATGTATCATATATTACAAGATCTCTGGTCAGTTCAGGAAGATAACTTGACATTTCAGCACTTTTGTAGATTTTTTCAGTCACTCGCGGTTCTTAGAACTATCTCCACCTGATAAAACAACTGCACATCTCTTGTTTTCGTGGTATCTCTGCCAATGTCACTTTTTCTTGATCGTATCTTCAGGCTGGTTAAGTTACTACACAACCACAGAATTATGACATGATAGATTTTGACAAGACAATAGAGGCCTACTGGTCTGACCCAGAGATCAGCACACTTTTTTTTTTTTTCCTGCAAAGAACCAGATTATAAGTACTTTTGGTTTTGTGGGCAATACAGTCTCTGTTGGAACTATTTCACTTTGCTATCGCAGTGTGAAAGCAGCCACAGATGGATACACAAATGGATGGCTATGGCCGGATCCCAATAAAACTCTATTTATAAAAATGGGCAGCAAGCCAGGTCTGGCCCGCAGGCTGTAGACTGCCGGCTTCTGAACTAGAAGGTTAGTGCTGTTGGAACTTATAAATGATCTGCTTATACCCATCACAGAGAGGAAGAAGTTGAGGCACAGGAAAGATAAGTAGCTTCCCCACAGAGGACCCACAGACAGTAAGTAGATGAACCAGGAGGTGGACACCCACGTTTGTATGTTACTAACCATTACGCTCTACTGTGTCTGCAGTAGGCAGAGTTTAATATTTATTTTAATGTTGAAAAATATGCTTGTATCATTAGTGATCCTCACAGGGTAGTAAGATTATGGTGGGGTTTACTTTCTTCCTTTTTGCTATAAATATTCTCTTAAAATTAACATTTAAACCGAAAGGCCTTTTCCTAACAAGAAGAACTATAGCTCACCTTTCAAATAACGGATTTAAGTGAGACCCTAATGTACCTTTTTTGTTGTTGGCTCTGTGTCATTCTCCCTTTCTTGGTCTTAATAGAACCTTCACTGCGCCTCCCCCCATCAATTCCCTTTCTCAGGGGAGCTGATTCCGTTTCCAACTGCAGGGGAGACCTGGTTGCCGAAGGGCAATTCTACCCTCTGTGCCAGTGACTGGGCATGAGACCCAATTTGAACCAATGAGAAATCGTCTCGAGAAAGTCCTTCACTGGGGGCACCTTGGGTGCACAGTCGGTTGAGCACCTGCCTTCAGCTCAGGTCCTGCTCTTGGAGTCCTGCCCTCCAGCCCTGAGGCTCTCTGCTCAGCGAGGATTCTGCTTCTCTCTCTCTCGCTCACTCTAATAAATAAAATCTTTAAATAAAACAAACAAAAAAAGAAATTCCTTCACTGACCTTAAGTCAGCAGTTCCTGAAGGAATCTTCTCTCTCCACCTTCAGGGAATTAATGAGAAAACGGTGGGCTCAAGTAGAACTTAGCACCTAACTTACGCCCAGGAGGCCAACACGTGAAGATGAAGTCACTCTGTCGGCAGAGTGGGGCGGGAGAAAACCATGGCTGGGACTGTTGACAGCCAGGTTCAGCCAGCCCCAAATGCTGCTATTAGCCTTGGAATTCCAGATACATGAGCCAGGAAATGGGTTTATTGTTTACGCCCATTTAAGTTGTTTTTCTGTAACTTGTTGCCTAAAGCAGAATTTTCTGGAGAATTCGGTCCAGAACAATTCTTTTGCAATAATTGCGTATTTTAGGCAACATAATTTTGTATTAAAGAATTAAAATAATTGCTTGAGTGTTCCGACTTACTCAGTAAAAATATTTATTATTAGTCTTCATTTCAAACTTTTAAGATTGAGAATCAAGCCGTCACATGTTCTCTGCTTTCCCAAAGCACAAGTTTCATCCCTAACACATACCCTTTACCAAAAGAATATGAGGTATTGATAAAACCAAAGGTAACCAAGACTGTAAAAGCCAATCTTCCCTGTCCAGTGAATGAAAGGATTAATAGTACCTCCAAGCAAGTATGCATTTTGCCAATTTAAGAATAAATCCAGCTGGTTTTTGATTTACTGACATGTCCTCCACAGTGACGCAGATATTCTGAAAGATGACCCACTTTCTGGGTGACTGAAGACCTTGAGAGACTGAACGCCGTGTCTTGGGATGGGCATACGTCCAGTACAGTCTTGGCAACTCATGTGCAGTGGCTGCTGAAGCTATTCTTCTTCTACAACAACTCCCAGCTCTGAATTTTGAAATTAAGTCGTGTTTATTTTGTGTTGCCAAAGGGTTACCAAATTTCGCTTACTCTGAGTCAGATACAAAAGAGTAGAAAGGCTAGATCAGGGTTATTATATGTACATACGTCAGTTTGCTTTATTGAGATATAACGTTCATACAATAGAATTCAGCAAGTTCATGTGCACTTGAGTGAATCTTGATGGATGTGTAGAGTCGATGAGCCACAACCACAGTACGACCATGGTACGGACCGTCTCCATTATCCTCAGGAGGTTTCCTCCCGACTCTACAGTCACCCTCTCCCCTGACTCTTAGCCCCAGACAACCCCCCTCCCCGTCTTCTTTGTGTCATTACAGTTTTGCTTTTTTCAGAATTTCATGTAAATGGAACCATACAGAATGTTGTCTTTTGTATCTAGCTTGGTATGATATTTTGTTGTATGTTTTTGTCATCTAAGTGGTGTCTGCCTGCTCCAGTTTGGAGCAAAGGAAGATAGGAAAGGCTCATGGTAACATTTGTGTGTCTGGAGTCTTGTTGCCTGGTAATGTCACTCGTAGGAAAAGGGCTTGCTCACAGGTAAGCTGCGTAGGTCAGTCTCCTAATGTTGATCGACTGAGCTGCCTGCTGTTTGTTCCAGCTGCCTCCTAACAGTCTTTCAGCTCTTCCAAGACTTTTATGTTACATTAACAGTGATGTCGCCCGAGTTGAAAATGTACTTTGTTCATCTAACTGTGATTAATCTAGCTGCACGTACCATGCTTCCTGGTGCCTTTCGGAAACCTTTTTTCAAGTTGATGTTTTCACTTAAATTGCCAAGGAAGAGAAAGACATTATAAATTACTGTCTGTTCTAAATATGGTGCTCAAGAAGTCCCCTGATGTGGGGCTGCTTTCTGGTCAAGAAGGACACGAGTCAGGACCGGGAGAGAGTCACGGGGTTAGAAAACTGGTACGTGACCTCAACTCTGCAAACCTTACTTCTCTCCCCAGGAGCCTGAGGATAGCAACACTCACTTCACTAGTACTTTGAGATTCCACTGGATCACACACATCCACACGCCCACCACACACAGGAAGAGCTTGATCGTGGATGCGGGCAGTATGACCATTGCTGTTTTGTATCATTTCAGAGACGTGTTAACTTCCAGATGATGACTCACTTGGCACTTCTTTATCTTTTTCATTAGTAAACCGTAGCTGACGCTATTGTGCCCCAAGGGGAGGTTATTTTAAAGATTGCTTGGGCGCCTGGGTGGCTCAGTGGGTTAAAGCCTCTGCCTTCGGCTCAGGTCATGATCTCCGGGTCCTGGGATCAAGCCCTGCATCAGGCTCTCTGCTCAGCAGGGAGCCTGCTTCCTCCTCTCTCTCTGCCTGCATCTCTGCCTACTTGTGAACTCTGTCTGTCAAATTAATAAATAAAATCTTTAAAAAAATAAAAAATAAAGATCGCCTGACTTGAGTTCCTCCGTAAAGAGAAGAATGTTCATTGTTCCCCCCTTTTTCTTTCTGTTTTAAAAGAATGGATTTCTTTTTGTACTGGTTTTTAAAAGTGTACCACGTATATTTGATGTCCGTTTGGCACTGTTGATCCCCCATGCCTTAGGCTGGGTAACTTTTCGCGAACGTTCCCGCAAGCGACACTTAGTGGGAGTGGTCCTCAAAATGTGTGCAGTCCATGAATCAACAGTGTGGCTGTCACCTGGGAGCTCGTTAGACACACCCTACCCCAGGTTAGAGAATCGGCATCTTCCTTTTCAGAACATCCAGGAGACTTGTGTGAGAAGCACTGATGGTCAAGGAATTGTCCTGCCTCAGAGCTGACTCCTAGTGTTTATTCTTCCCAGGCTGAGACGCAGTATAAGTGCCCCAGGCTTTAGAGGACAAACTACGCTCCATGGGGCCTGCCAGGGCAGTGGGGGCAGCGGGGTGGGGGAGGCAATGTCAGGTGGTTTCATCTGGTTGTTCCCAAGAGGTGGATTTTTTGTCTGTTGCCATATTTCACAAGGAAAAGCAAAGCCACGGATGAGAAGGGGTCACTTCTCTGTTCTTGAGTCCAATCCTGTGATGTAATAATTTTCACCAGTTCCCTACAGCTCTGTTCTCTAGAAGTCTTTAATTTTCCAGAAACCAGGGGGAATAAAATATGACTTGAGGATTTCGGGCTCACTGATCTGGAGGACCAGAGGCCATCTTCAAAGTTCAACTACCTGCAGGTCTTTCATACAAGCATCAGGGGCTGGAAGACGTCCATGAGTAGGAGGAAGGCCACTGGCAACTGCCGGGGGACCCATGCCCCCATCCCACCACGTCACGGATGCCCCCATCAGTGAGACGAAGGCCGACACCAGAAGATCCAAGGGTAAATGTTGCACCTTATAAAGCCTAGGCTAGCTTCTGGGTAGTCATAGTGCTACCTGGTATCCATAAAAGTCAATTTGTCAAACTACCCATAGTGCCTTGGGACTTGTTAAAAACTTGATTATACTTTGAAACAAGAGTAGATAAATATTTACCATACAGAGTTCATATTATAAATAAAAGTCTATATTAAAATCATGATGCATATTTGCAGCTTAGCAAAGTAGTTAAAGACAAATCTCAGTCACCTAGACCAGTGCCATCCAATGAAAATATAGCCGAGTCACAGAGTTCGGTTTAAGTTTTCCAGAAGCCACATTAAAAAGGGTAAAATAGGGCGCCTGGGTGGCTCAGTGGGTTAAGCTGCTGCCTTTGGCTCAGGTCATGATCTCAGAGTCCTGGGATCGAGTCCCGCATCGGGCTCTCTGCTCAGCAGAGAGCCTGCTTCCCTCTCTCTCTCTCTGCCTGCCTCTCTGCCTACTTGTGATTTCTCTCTGTCAAATAAATAAATAAAATCTTAAAAAAAAAATCTTTAAAAAAAAAGGGTAAAATAAACAGGTAAAATTAATTTTAATAAAATATTCCACTGACTCCAATCTATCCAAAATACTACCATTTCAACATGCAGTTAATAAGAAACTGTGAAGGAGATCTTTTACACGCTCTACGAAATCACCATGTGATCTCCTCTTATGGCTTATCACGGCTCAGACTAGCCACAGTTCAAGGCTATGTGGCCGCACAAGGCTAGCGGCGACTGTAGTGGACACGGTGGCTCGCGAGCACCTGGGGTCCAGCCAGGTCTTCTATCAGGATGCGCAGAGAAGATATTTATTCCACTCGTTTTGAGTCTGGCTAGAAAGCGTCCCTCCCTTCCCCTCCCCAAGCAGGCACACCGCCTAGAACAGCAAAGTGCATCCATCCATTTGGTCCCAGGAGGGATCCAAAGTGCAGACTTAAGATTAGCAAAGGTTAACGGGTTGCAGCTGTGGGTCACGTGTTGGAACATTTTTTCATTTCTTAAAAACAAACTGAGAGAGTTTTGGGGAGGGTGGGGGAGGTGTTAAAGTAAGAGAAAGAGAGAGAGAGAGAAGAAAAGGCACTTTCAGATCTAAAACTCAAGCCTTAGGAGCGCCTGGGTGGCTGAGTTGTTAAGCGTCTGCCTTTGGCTCAGGTCAGGATCCTAGGGCCCTGGGATCGAGTCCCACATCGAGCCCCTCATCGGGCTCCCTGCTCGGCGGGAAGCCTGCTTCTCCCTCTCCCACTCCCCCAGCTTGTGGTCCCTCTCTTGCTGTCTCTCTCTCTGTCAAACAAAGAGATAAATCTTAAAAAATAATAACAACAACAACAACTCTAACCCTAAAGACTCAGAACTTGGGGGAGGAAACACCAAGATGTGCTGTTAAGGGACTGAATTAAATTCAGGGAGCCCTCCAACAGCATAAACATCAGTGACGATTACTGAAAAAGAAAAGTTCCAAATACCACATGTTAAAGGACATCATCCAGAGTCTCACACTACAGTAGCATGATCAAACACTCAAGATTTTTAGTTCTATGAATATGCAAACTGAGCATCTGTAAGTCAGTAGGTAGCCAAGAATTTTTTTTTTTTTTTTTTAAATAGAGGGAAAAGCTAATGAGTGAGTGAAAGGAAGTCATCTGATAGGTCCAAACAAAAGCCAAACCCCAGGTCCCACTCACCAGTATTCTTAGCATCATTTCTCAGTAGCCTTCTGGATGCTTCTGAAATAGCCTGAATCAGAATGAGGTCTTGAATGTGACCGGATATGGACTCAGGAATGGCTGTTCCCCTCACCGGCTGGTGGCCACGGGGTTCTGTTAGCTGTTGCCGGCTCTCTTTCCTGGGCATTCAGGTGTTTGCAGGACGCCAGTAAAAAGGCAACTTGGCCCAGTTAGATTCCTGGCAGGTGTGTTTCTGCCCGGGCCTGTGGGCGTAAAGCGCTTGCTCCTGCCCCTCCTCTGGCTTGGCAGCCCTTTCTGTACAGGCCAAGGGCAGCCAGACGACATGAGACTCTGTCATGCAAGTGCCCAGGGCCACAGTGATGGGGCATGTCCAGGACAGTGTTCTCAGAGAGCCTGCAGGCTGGCACTGGCTGCCTCCTGTATTTGTGCCAGAGGCCTGGGTCCCTCTCCTCTTTTCCCTCTTTCTGCCTTCACAGCATCCCCGCAAGCTGAGATGGGGTCCCTGCATAGCTCGCGGGGCTAAGCTGGGTTCTCAGGCATCTCTTCAGGGCATTTGTCTGGATCCTTACCCTGAACCGGCTATGCCTGAGGAGAGGCCTGCCCGCCCTTCCACTGCCTTGATGGCCCTGGGCTCCTGGCATTTGTCCCCCTTGGCCTGGCCTTCCTTCTGCTCCCAAGGGGCCCTGCGGCTGTGGTGTCTCTGATAGGATATGGGTCTTCATAATATCCACTATATTTTTCTTTCTTTCTTTCTTTTTTAAGAAAAAAATTTTTTAAAGATTTGATTTATTTATTTAATTGTTTATTTGACAGAGAGAGAGAGAGAGAGATCATAAGTAGGCAGAGAGGCAGGCAGAGAGAGAGGAAGGGAAGCAAGCTCCCTGCCGAGCAGAGAACCGGATGTGGGGCTCGATCCCAGGACCCTGAGATCATGACCTGAGTCGAAGGCAGAGGCTTTAACCCACTGAGCCACCCAGGCGCTCCTCCACTGTATTTTTCCATAACAACTTTTAAAATTGTGTTTGCGCTTTGACTAAACTATTATTATTATTATTATTATTATTATTATTTTACCAGTGAGGAAGGTGAAACCTACTTCGTAGCAATAATTTGAATTGAAAAGCATTTGTCTTCCTGAGTCAGTGTTTCTCAGATTGACTCGTGTCTTCTTAATCATTCATTCTCTTTTAAAAGAGGCCCATGGGGTGGCACTCACTGGCACCGTCTGCGGAATATTTTTGCTTCCCCACCTCCTCCCTCACCCCATTTTGGGGGCAGGATAAGATCGCATTTCTGGACTCTCTCTGACTGGGTGGGACCACCTACCCAAATGGACCACGGACTTGTGGGCATTTGATTGCCAAAGCAAGATCCCCTAGAATTCTCTTTTCTCGATAGTCCAGGCAGCAGCTGCTGAGGCAACGTGGCTTATAGGGGGAGGACCGTGCTCCAAGCAGAGGAGGCCCCAGTGAGACTATGGGGCAGAGACAACAGCCACTGAGATTTTGGTAATGTTTGTTACACACACACCTAGCTTATCTTGAGTGATAGTCTGTGGATTTCTCGAGTTTACCCAAAAAAACCTCTGGTCCCCCCCTCCTCTCGACAGGAATTTATTATGCTAAGTCTTACATTTCTACTTGAAGTAATTAAGCTTAGACCATTCAATTTAAATTTTGAAAAAATGCAAATTTTACGATTTCTTACTTAGAGTCAATAACTCCTTTTGACAAAATCACACCATTAAAACTCCTAAAAAGAGACGATTCACAGACCTGTACCCCTGGGGCAAATAATACATTATATGTTAATAAAGATAATTAATCATAAAAAAAACCTCCTAAAAGAAATGAGGACTATTTCTTCTGCATTTTCAACTTATAGGCACTAATCAATTTATCACAGAACTTAACCATCAAAGTATAGCACTGAGGCGGAGAGAACCCTGGGTAGAACGGCCCTCCCGCCCAAGGCTGAGAGCTGGCGCAGCTACCCAGGTAAAGGAAAAGTTAACCAATCAAACTGCAGCCCTGGGTAGATCTCACCGAGGTGTCGGTGGGTTTAAAAACTGTGATCTCTTTTCACATTTAAGAAGTGTGCTCTTCCACAGCACTCCTTCTTAAGAGGGACAGGGGGCAGGCATTACTGTCGCAGAGAGCAAACCTCATTATGTAAACAAATGAGAAGGACTTGGAGGAACGATCGTAGCACGTCTGTCTTCGCGTTACTGACATTTCGGCTCTGAAGAGTAGCTCTGCTTCATGTCAGGGAGGAACGGAGTCATGAAGGGTGCCGCAGACGCGAAGTCTTTGGGGCACCTACTAACCAAAACATTTCTACCTTTTAAGGCCAAGAATGTGAAGATGACTGGTAGCGGTATATGGACCTGGGGTCCAAATGCAGTGGTTTATTACCCATTTCTTCATCCATACGGAGTTTCCCAAGAAGGCTATCTTTACGGGTCCCCTGCAATCTGCCTGTGTCCTGGCTCAGGTCTGCTGCACAGAAGCACATGTTTGAGTCGCGAATTATTGGGGTTCCTTAAGAACTGTAGACCGCTCTTGGGCTGTAAACTAATTCAGACTCTGAAACAGGAGCTTGATGAATGAGGAATCTGCTTATTAGCTAGATCTCAAAAAGAAAAAAAAAAAAAAAAGGAAAGAAACAAAAAACCTGGCTCAGCACTGACACAAATCAAGGTGGATCCCTGCTTCCCAGTCAGAATGGTGGTGGGCTCCAGAGGAATCTGGGGGTAACTGAGACAGCTAAAGCCATAAGCTAATAGGGGAATATCTCTGTGGCCCTGGGATGTAAAAGAATATTTCTTTCTTTTTAAAGATTTATTTACTTATATTTTTTTGACAGAGAGAATGAGAGAGCACAAGCGGGGAGAACAGCAGAGGGAGAGAGAGAAGCAGGCTCCCTGCCACGCAAGGAACCCAATGCGGGTCTCGATCCCAGGACCCTGAGATCAGGACCCAAGCCGAAGGCAGACGCTTAACCATCTGAGCCACCCAGATGCCCCTAGAAGAATATTTCTTGAACAAAACCCATAATATAATCAATAGCCAAAAATATACACAGATTGGCCTGTATCAGATAAGTTTAAGGCTTTAAGAATTTTTGTCCAATGAAGAAAAAAGTAGGAAAGCCAAAGACTAGCTAAAACACTGAGGAGTATGTACTTGCAATGTCTAGAACCAACAAGGGGGTGGTATTCAACACATGAAAGGCGTTTTATAAATGGAAGGAGACAGATTCCATAAAATCCAATACACGTGGGCGAGGATACGGCACGGCCATCCACAGAGAAGGAACCCAAAGAGCAAAGCGACATGCACGGAGATATGCTGAATTTCACTGGCAACCAGAGATGTGCAACTTAAAACACTCAGGAGGCTGGCCCAATAGAAAATCAGAAAACACCAAATGTGTGGACCAATGGGACACTCAGTGGGTGGACACAGAAAACACTGTGGCATTACTCAGGGCACAAGGCCTGCACGCATCCCAGGACCCAACAGTTCCACTTCAAGGTATTAAACTCCATGAGGAATCTCACAAAGGTTCCAAGGGGACACGTATGACAATGACTGGAAAACAACCCACCTGCTTCTCATTAGCAGGATGGGGACACGAAACACAGCAGATGATACTGTTGAAAACCACACAGCTCTCACATGTGAGCAAGATGGTAGAAAGGTATTTTGACTGGATGTAATTGGATCAATATGCTTTAAAATGTCCTGCTGCATGAAAAAGAAATAAAGCAAGGTCTAGAGCAGCACAGCTCTATCGATGTCGCCTAAACACACACGCAACAGCTTCTAGTTTTTAAGGGCACATAAATATCAAAGGGCACACATCAAGCACATTCTGTTGGAAACCTGTTGAGCGTGGACATGGGGAGAGAGGAGAAAGGGAAAGTAAAATGAGACACCAGAGGACCCTTGCACGGCCCGGTCATGGCTGTGCCATGCGCAGAGAGGCACGATTAAGTCAACGCTGCGCTCAAAGAGAAATGGCAATAACCAAACCAATCTCCAGCCACGTTGAGGCCGCGCTGGAATTTCGTCCATTTTCAGAGCTTCCATATTTCCCAACTGTCCAGATTTTGGCTTCCTTCTATATCCCAGAAAATCCTTAGTTTCATGTTTATTTGCTCGCATTGGGGAATGCTAAGAAGCTTCTCTGATGAAAGTCTAGTACAACTGAACAGTTAAAAGACTAGTTGAAATGCACCTTAATAAACATCACGATCCGTGGTGTGTTCTGCAATTTGCAAGTGGCTCCCTTTTATTGATCTGCAAAATATTTTTGCACACAGTTACTTATTTCTCATTGGTAGGCCCTTTATTGTTCAAGACAGAAGAGCCTTTAGCGAGGGATAAGATGCTTCTCTGTCTGAGCCATGAGCAGGGGGCACCAGCCACCCCTGGAATTCTGTTTCTGGAGGATTTCGGGAGTGAAGCATGTTCAGTCTCGTGGCTTGACTCTGGGCCATAGTAAGGTGCATTAATGTTGGGCTGTGTTCACTTTTAACCCTAATTTTGACTTATGAATTGCTTTTTATATCTCAACAAATAGATGTTAGTTTTCATCATTAACAGATATACTGATTGAGATCCAGTTAGAATACCTTTTTTTTTTTTTTTAAGATTTTATTTATTTATTTGACAGAGGTCACAAATAGGCAGAGAGGGAGGCAGAGAGAGAGAGAGAGAGAAGCAGGCTCCCTGCTGAGCAGAGAGCCCAATTTGGGGCTCGATCCCAGGACCCCGGGATCATGACCTGAGCCGAAGGCAAAGGCTTAGCCCACTGAGTTACCCGGGTGCCCCTAGAATACCTTTCCACTTAGAAACAAATGCAATCAAAACAAAAACACACGGAAATGGTTTCCAAACTCGGCATATGAGATCCCAGCTGATCTTCAACTTTAAATGGTAAGAACTTTGATTTAGCTCTTTCCTATATCATGAAGGTGAGTATAGCTGAACAGACAGGGAACTAGTAGAGGAAACTGAGTACAGTTCAAAAAAGAAAAAAGAAAAAGAAAAGCAATGACAAAGAATCGGAAAAAATACAAAGGATCTTCAATGCATGTCAAGAGACATTTTTGAAAATGAATAGTATACAGAGATTGTTTAAAAGGCAGATGTTTTGAACCCAGCACTCAGTAGCTGTTTGCTAACTAATGCATGTACAAATGAAAATGAAATGGATGTACAAGTCACCTGCTACACCGGGTGAGTAGGTGCCCCTTTATTTCTGAGCCAGCTTCATGTCAGTTAACCTTAAGTGATTTTTCTAAATATATGAGTACCAAGTACAATATTCTGTGATTCACTTTGTAATGTGAAAAATATTTTCACTGAAATGATCAATGAACTTGTTGAATTGAAGAAGCTGGTTATTTTTAGGGAACAAAGCCTACCAAATAGTTTACAGAACACAGGAAGAAATGATATGGTAAAAAAAAAAAATACTACATGAAGTAGACCCTCCAGTTCACTCAGCTGCCATCAAAAAGTCTGTCCCCTGCTCATTTTAGAGCGGCCTGTATCAATACAGCACACAAACTGTCATTAACTGGCAGAGTGAATGCTTCAATTACCTTTAGCAAAATTTCTCTAAGTTCTCAAACACAACTATTTAATCCTAGAGACTACACAGATGGATCAAAACATGAGGCTAAGTACTTAAACTCTATTGCACTCTGTGCCATAAAAGTAATCATGCTGAGCATTCATTCAAGACGCCTTCCTCAGTCTTCCTCAAGATCTAGACCCTTAGTGGTGTATTGGTTTGGAAATGGAAGAAAACAAGGATTCACCTTCGAGAGGTAGTAAGGCAACTGTTCACCCACTTACTCAATTCTTCCTACTTAGCATGTAGAGCTTGTCCACAGGACCAGTGAAAGAGCAGAATATAATGAACTTTAGTTCACTTTATTGAATCAAAAAGTTAACGAATGTTGGAAGTTGTCAAGAACTCTGTTTGTGAAGAGGTCCTTTGGCTTTTACCTGAGAACATCGTATAACTTTAACTGAGAGATCAGGCAACGGCTGTTTAACAGATGAAGACTAATCCTGTGATGACAGATCCGTGACTCCTCTCCTTCTTGAGTATGAAGACTCCTGGCTAATACCAAACAATATAACAGTTTTGTCCAAATGACAGGAACCATGCTTTTAAATTTCTGTTCATTGACGGGGCGCCTGGGTGGCTCAGTGGGTTAAAGCCTCTGCCTTCGGCTCAGGTCATGATCTCAGAGTCCTGGGATTGAGCCCCACATCGGGCTCTCTGCTCAGTGGGGAGCCCGCTTCCTACCACCCCCCTCGCCTGCCTCTCTGCCTACATGTGATCTCTGCCAAATAAGTAGATTCAATCTTAAAAAAATTTCTGTTCATATTATGTTATTCATAATAACATAAATTTATTATAAACTTAATAACACCTTTCAACTCATCAGTTATTAACAACAATCACAACCACTTTCATTCTGAAAAAATCGTACATATTTACCCAAGATATATTAACTCACTCTACAGATAAGGCTTGGTTGCAAATGGTTTGAGGACTTTTGCGATAACTCCATGGTCCCCAAGGACCTGTGACCCATTGGGACAGACTGCCTTACGATTATCCCATCAACCGTGGGGCTAAAGTTACAGCTGCTGGGTGACAGGAGTGTGTTAGCCACCCTGCTTATCAAGGTATTCTATCTGGTCACCCTCTATGCCCATTACTAGGGAAAGTGACCAAGTTTTGCTTTTAATAGGAAAGCTTCCTCTAGCAGAGGAAGTGGCTTTGGTTGGCCATTTCCCCCAACATTCCCCATGTCTGTCTCCTGAGAAGGACATAAAGGCTTCTCCACACTCTTGGTCCTCCTCCGTCTAGACCCCTTAAGAGGAGTGCGTTCGCCACATGCGGAAGGAAGGCTTCTTCTCAATCAGGTCCCCCTTCAATAGCACCAAATTCAAAGAAAAAGAGAAAACAGCACAGGTCCGCATTATTTGTCCCAAAACAAGACATCTAGCCACCTCTGGAGTGTGTGGACCTAGTTCCCTTCGCATCTGCACCACATGAAGGAGTGTTGCCATGGCAACATGACCAGTGTTCATCATCGGGCCATCTGGGTGCCCTCTCAGGAAGAGGAGGACTTGTCCCACGAAAAAATCTAGGACCTGATATCTTTGTTACCATCTTCCTGGATGGGACCTCGAGGGACAGAAACAAAGGGATCTTGGTGTGCTCTCTCCTTTACTATTCAGCACAATTTCCTGCTGTGGTTATCTGCAGCAACGGAGCACATCCGTGTGCAGCAGCAATCAACTTGGCCTTGCAGAATTTAAATGATTTCACCTGCTCCCCAGTCTGCATCACTTTTCTTAGGATTATTTCATAAACAAGGGCGATTTTCCTGGTGGGACGTAGATCGAGCAAGCAGTTTTGTCATGGTAACAGCAGCTCTGGATTCGGAATAACGCCTGGGAATTCCTGCCAGGAGCTGGATACGCAGGGTTCTGGACATTGTATCCATCATCGCCTCCACAGCAGGGAACGCGCTCACAAAGAGCTAGTATTTTCTCATTTATTCACAGCAGGGAAGCACAGCAATTTGGATTGCAGAAACTGATTTTGCCAAAAACACAAGAAAGGGCCAAATGGCACAGGAACAAAACACTTGGAAAAGCTGACCATCTTTCTCTCTCACACAGAGCGTGAACATTTCAAAGACAGCATTAGAGGGCCATTCTCTTGGCAAATGCTGGAAAAAAGAAAAAGAAAAAAGCAAACCCACTCCCCTATTCTATGAGAGAGAGAACCAGAATTAAAATAATTGAAGGAGGCATTGTCACAATGCCCACAGAAGAGAGCTACCAATATTAATAGAACAGAATAAGCCTGTGTGGCTCATTCCTCTTGTTTTATATTTTAATTAATTTTGTTTGTAATGCCACCAGGGTTTGGGCTAGACAGAAGGAGGCAAACACTCCTCTGCATCCCACACGGTGCTGGGGCTAGAAGGGGCGGACCATTGCTCTTAAAGGCAAGGGTCAGCTTTTGAGAAGGAAAAAGGGAGGAGTCCATGATTCCCAGATTACATAACTAATGAATGGCTAGTTGAATGACTCTGAATGTCACTAGGTAAATCTCAGAGCTCTCCCCCAGTATCATCATCCATACAGCCTTGCTTGGAAAGTTTGCTGGACTCTCAGCAGTAGGGGCACCAGGTCAAGTGCGAATGGAAGGGGCTGTGGCTCTGCACCTGGCCATGAATGGGACTAGGGCCTGTAGGTGGAGAGGCCAGTGCAGGGGAGGTCAAAAGCAGGTTGTCTATGGGCCAGCACTGCTGTCTGTGGTCTGGGACACATCTGGAGAAGGGGTTCTTAGGAGCAGCAGTCTCTAGAAAGAACAAGTACCAGTCATCAAGAGAGTGCGGCATCTAGCTTCCAGACAGCGGACAAGTGAAGGGGAAAGCGCTAGGATCCTATTTTCAGGAGAAAGAAGGGCAGAAATTAAGAGGGGACAGGGCCCCAGTCCCACAAGCGAGGGTTCGGGACCAGATTAAGAACTAGAATAGAGGGGCGCCTAGGTGGCTCAGTGGGTTAAAGCCTCTGCCTTCGGCTCAGGTCATGACCCCAGGGTGCTGGGATGGAGCCCCACATTGGGCTCTCAGCTCGGCGGGGAGCCTGTTTCCCCCTCTCTCTCTGCCTGCCTCTCTGCCTACTTGTGATCTCTGTCTGTCAAATAAATAAATAAAGTCTTAAAAAAAAAAAAAGAACTAGCAGAGAAGCTGGGGAGTGAGCAAGTTGAATAAATCAAATATGTGTGTGTGTTTTGTGTTTATCAGATGTCAATAAAGTTTTTTTTTTTTTAAAGGAATATCATTTCACATTGGGTCTTCAAATAAAGGCGATAAAAGTTAAAAAAAAAAAAAAAAAGAAAAAGAAAAAGAAATGAAACAAAACTAGGGATTGATGAGGGGGTAGGAAGACAGAGGCCCCAGGTGGGACGGCCTGAGTCACACTTTGGGACCAGTCCGACGAGTAAACAGAGCCCAGTCTCTAGTGAGACCAGGAATCCCTCACAGGCATCAGAGTCCGCGGGCAGACAGGCAAATCTGAGCTCACCAGTGTAAACCTTGGTGACTGCCGCTGAGCACAGCCTGGAAGGCGAGGCCTGACCAGCTTGTCCCAGTTTGCCCGAGACTTCCTCAGATTCAGCTCTGAAACTCTCACTTCCCAGGAATCCCGCCAGCTCTGGGCACATGGGTACAGCTGGTCACCCTATGAGTCACCACCTGAGTCCAGGGTCCAGGGTTTTGTAGATCCCATCACGCATGAGTGACGGGTCATCGAACACCCAGACGGATGGGTGGCGTTGAGCACACGGAGTGTGTGTCCCAGTTACACGGCGTGTTTCCTCTCACACTTCTGATGGATGTTTTTCAAGCTTTAACTTGTATTTAGATGAAGTAGCTAAGATTCTGACAAAGGTAAATGGCCCAATTATTTTAAGAGCACTGGTGAGAGGGGCTGGTAGAGGAGGAAGGCCCTGTCTCCCCCGGGTTCCTCACTCGAGATGCTGCTCTTGGGGGAGGTGTCCTGAAAACCTGCCTCGCCGGCTCCAAGGCTGTAATCTCATTCCGCGAACATAGGTCACTTGGATTCCTAGTTCAGTTAAAGCCACATGATGCTCTGGAACATCCTCCCCTCCCCTGTATGGGTTAAATGAGAGTCTACTGACCAGGAAGATTTTAGGCAGAATACCCTTTAGTGAAAGGAATTTATCATTTAATCACCAGCTTGGGAAAGGGGCTGACTCTGGATTCAAAAGTCCATCAGTACTATTTTTTTGGCTTTTTAAATGTAGCACTATTTCTCTTTTCATGCAGCATTTTTCTTGAAGCAGCATTTCCCCTTTTCATGCAATATTGTATTTTTTTTTTTTAGGTTAAGGTGTAGGAAATAAATAAACAACCCATTTAAGTATAGGCCATTTGTAGAACTCGGGATATTTGTGAAAACTTATTTAGGTACAAAACTACTAACTCTCAGTTCCAAAGGTCCGTTTTAGCTATATAAAGTGTCCTGTCATTTTAAAAAATATTTTATTTATTTATTTATGAGAGAGAGAGAGCATGTGCATGTGCATGAGTAGGGGTAGGGGCAGAGGGAGAGGAAGAGAGAGAATCCCAAGCAGACTTGGCTCTGAGTGCGGAGCCTGGCATGGGGCTCGATCTGACAACCCTGAGCTGAAATCAAGAGTCAGACATTTAACCAACTGAGCCACCCAGGTGCCCCATGTCCTGTCGTTTTTAAGCATTCAAGAATATTCTAAATGAAAGCTAATGTGGTAGCATGCATTAGACAGTAACAACTTTTACATGTCATTTTTGAGGATCATGGCTTTGTTGGGTGGATTAGCACCATTTATTCTCTGTGATGTCAAAGAATGAAGATTTAATCCTATTAAGGGAAAGCAGTGTATGAGTTTCCAGTGACTTTCTGTCCAATATCCTTCACTAGTTTCTAGACTCACACCTTTCTGTCTCTTGACAACGGGAACTGGACTAGAGCCCCCCTGGGGCACTGCTTGGGATTAAGTTATGTTTTCTGGATCTTTTGAAATGAATTAAGTGAAGACAGTATTCCATCCCAAGCCTTGGATGGCCATTAAATACAGCGTTCACAAAGACAGTACAATAACTGGACTCAAAACCATACCCCACATGGGCTTCATGACAGCCAGAATCATGGTGTGGTTCCTTCTTTGGAAGAACAAAAATTGTGTTTATAAAATCCTCCCCTGAAAGGAACTGTCATAAGCAGACATTCCCAAAGCTGGAAAGTCCCTCTCTGTAGACATATCGGTGTCAGCATGACAATTCATTACCATACAATAAAGATGGCAGTGATTAGGAGTTGGACGTCTCTCTGGTAAGTGAGGCAATCTACAACTTAACCTAACACTCCCTAATGAAGTTTTAATCTTTTTCTATTTTCTATTTCTTATATATTTATCTAACAGTGGGATCATCAGTGATGACCCCTTGGGATCAGAAAGCGCAAATGTCCGTTCTTGATGTTCCCTAAACGTGCCACCAGGGAAACCACCGACGGGTGTGTGTTTATGTATGACTGGCTACCAATATGACACCCAGTACTTATATGTTAATAAGTTGCAGACTAACTATGAACAAAACTATATCGGCATATCATTAAAATAGGGAAATTATGGTCAAGCCTTATAGGTTTGTTGGGCCAACAGAGGAAAACAATACCACGAACAAATATGGACACACTCAGTTCTAGGCTGCTAGAGGCTCCTTGTTAACTGGAGCTGCAACATACTCTTTTCCATGAACATATCCCACATGAAGAAAAGAAGTGGAGGAGTAGGGGAGGAGAGGGGTCTATATAGGATAAGGGCTTTTTAAAATCCTTTAGAAAAAAATGAAAGCAAAACCAAGCTACAGTTACTACCTATGTAGTTGTATAACCTGGGTCTGTAAGTGACAAAAGCTATTTAACCCGTATATTGGTTAAATAATGCTGCAGAACAACCATCAAGCTTAGTGACATAAAGTAATAAGCATTCATTTCACTCATATGTTTATGGGTTGGCTGAGAGACAGCTGATGTAGGTTTGGGGAAGTTTTGCTAAACAAACTCTACTCCGGACGCCTCTCAGGCTCCTCTGGGGCCGGGAGACAAGCCTGGGAATATTCTTCTCATGGTGGTGGCTAAAGCACAGAGACCAAGCCCAACCACACAGAACATTTCAAGATTCTACTGCAGCACGTCTGGTGATAATCTACCAACAGCCAAAGCAACTCACATGGTCAAGCTCAAAGTCAAAGGGCAGGACATACATTCTACCCACCATGGGATCAAAGCAAGTTACACTGGCATGCCCGATATCAAAGGAACCCTGAAGCATTTTCATCCAATGGAAATGAGGGGGAGGACACGAATATTTCAAACAATAACCTAAACAAGCCCCTTCCTCGGTCACCTCAACAACTAAAAATGTGTCGAATCACTAAACCCTACCCTGGCAATTGACACAATGCTGTTAGCTCTATATTAGTTAGCTTTGGCCACAAAGACAAACACCCTCCAATCTCCGAAACACACTGAGACACATTTCGCAGACTGTAGTTTACTGAGAAAACAGTTATTTCTTGGACACATTCCAAGTGGCCGCTCTAGGTCAGCTTCTGCAGCTCCGTTCCAAGTTGTGGCTCTTCTCATTCTGAGACCCACACTGAAGGAACACCACCAATTTAGGGTATGCTATTCTTGTGGGAGATGGAAAGGGCAAGAGAGCGTCAGAAACACATGATGCCTTTACAGCTTCTGCTCTGAACTGGTGCCTCAGACCAGCAAGTCAGACGGCTGAGCCTGACTCAGTGGGGAAAATCCACGTGCCCACAGAGGCGCACTGCTGTGAGTCCCATGGCCACGACGAGGGGGTGTGGGATCCTCCTACAAAAAGGGCTGAAGATCTGGGAACAAGAACGCATCTGTCACAGCACCACTTCATGATAAGGAAAGGTCCTTGAGCAACAACCCCAGCTCTCCACTACTTACCCGGAGATCTAGTCTACTACGATCAAAAGCCCGAGCACTCTTCAATACTTGCCCACTTTCTCATCTACTTTGAGAAATACACATTCAGTTTTTAGGGCAATGCCGTCTCTTCAGACCAGCATCATCATGCGATGCATTGTTCAATCGTATACACGGCGCCGGGTGAGCGTGCAAAGTCGGACTGATCGGTAACTTGCTAGGTGTGAGGCAAGAACCAGCACACTCCAGGTAACAGGGAGGAAGTACGTCAAACTGATGCTAAAGAGAAACTTAACTGCAACATGTAAGAACTTTACCTTATGAGCAAATCTGCGGGGACCACCAGGGCAGGAAACAGGGCTATGCCCAACATGCTCCCCGGGTCAGAGGATGCCTGTGATGCTCCGGAGGCCTCAGGACACACTGCTGTGCTACAGTTGTGCCTGAGCTGTAAGGACAGTTGACCTGCTAATAGTTTGCTTTTATTTTTTCAAGTGTGCCTTAAACATTGCAAAGGCGCCCATGCACGTATCTGAGCTAAGTGTCCTTCTGCACTGGGTCACTGCCTAGTGTTTGACACTCAGCCCACCCTTCGATTCTTTCCAGTTTCTATACACTTTGATTCTTTCCATTTTTCTGTATTTCTTCAACTTTCTCTAAGTTCTACCCACCTGCCTCATTTGCATTGATTTTACATTTTTGGACTTTTCTCATCAGGGAATAATAGTTGCACTGTTGGTATATTCAGGGAGCCTGACGTTCTCATCACCTGTGTTTCTAGCTTCTAGCTGTGGCTTTAACCAAGTCGGAAGCTAGCTGGGAATTTTGGCAAATGGAAGCCTAGAGACCAGTGAGACAGACATCCAGAGTTTATTCGCCCATGAAACGAGTAACGTCCATATGAAATATAACTGAAATTATTTGCTGGGCGGCCAACCCTCAGAATAACCCACCTGGTTGAATGTTGCAATGAAATCCATCATACCTATTTCTTCCCATATCCTCCTCCTATTCACAAAGCCCAGGGGACTGGTGTAGCCCTAGATTGTGGTGGATTTAGGTTTTCTTCTGTAATACAGAGCGTCAATTTAAGCTAGTCAATTTAAACATCCTAAAATAGATGAGGATCACTGGTATCAGGGATGGAACAGCCTGGGGTTGGGAGGTGGCTAAGAAAGACAGCATCACTGCCAGGCCTCCCACGTGCATCAAGCAAATCCTTTCCACTTCCTTCTGGCCTCACGGCAATCTGTGATGTGGTGATCAACACGTAGGATGAGGAGGGATTTGGACCGGTCTCGCAGGATGTGGTAACTTACACGATAATAACTTCTCTCAAAAGTCACGATTTATTGAAAAGAGGTTCTATGACACGTGAAGGCAGAGCACTGGATAATTAGCCTTGAGCATGGGAGCCCTCAAGGTTATATCCAGAAGCGGGGGTACCAGCTAAGGCAGCAAAGGATGCAGAAGGTTTGAAGGGACTATATAGACACAAGGTTTCAAGACGACCCTAACACTGATGTGGTCAATTAGTTAGTTGAGTCACCAAAAGTGAGTAATTGATAGTGGTATGCAGAAGTCATAACAGGACTGATTTTGGCCTTGGGGTACAAAGCCTGCACTATTGGTCAGTACTCCTGAGTAATGTAAAGAGGTAATTTGCACATTATTATTCTTTGTGGGAACACTGGGATCTCTGAAATAGAAAATCATGGTTTAGCCTATAATTTGACTGACTTCCGCTATTAGCAAGGAGTTTTAAACTGAAATGTTAATTCCTTCTCTTTGTGAAGATAATACTTGGCTTTTCTGCTTATGTTCTACAGTTTAAAAAGTTGAAGATGGATCGGTCCAAAACTCAAAGCACCCTTTGAGAAGTAGGTGATTTCAAGAGTAAGACCCTACAAGATAAGCCTGGAAAAATATCATCGTGCTAAAGAAGCAAAGAAGCATTCTGGAACTCCTAGGGGTGTGACAGAAGGACCCCAGAACCATTAAAGAGGAGTCCAAAAATGGGGCAATTTGAGCACCAATAAAGATAATAACAAAACCTGTGAAAGAGTGAATTATAGGTTTAAATCCAGACATTCAGAAGGAGGCATCAAAAAACCCCACAACACACAAGTCACTGATTGCCGTTGGAGAATGCAGGGAACCAACTCGTTATTTTGAAAAGAAATTACACATGTATCCTGCCTTTCCTGTAAGAACTGTAGCTCAGAGTGACCAAACAAATGATGGGAGAAGTTAGTCTTTATGTACGTATTCCAGTAACAGATGAAGACATAATGATAAAATGGGAATATTATCAATATTGTCATTTGCAACCTCTGATGAATTAATAAATGCAGGCAACAATGATCCACGGCAGCTTACACCGCAGAAGAAGAGACGGGAAGACATGAGATGTTTCTTAACGGAAATGTACGAAGTCAGTTACGGAGGAGGATTGCCTAGAGGATCGCATCTAAACCTGATTTACCTCTACATCTACCTGCCGACTGTCAGGGAACACAAGAGACAGAGGGTCATGTTAAAGGATCTTAAGGATAAAATTAACCCCAATTTAGACTGCAGAAAAGTCTACAGAAAAAAGCCAAAAAGAAACTCTAACATTCTTTACCCCCAAGGTTGCAAGGAAAAGAAAAGAACAGGAACCTACCGACTAGAGACCAGAGGTTTATCAGCCCATCCCAGTACACAATCAACAGGCATAGTGGTGGCTTGGGTGCTGAACTCCCAAGAGAAACTCATGTCTGACTTCAAACCTGACTTTCAAATGGGGATCATTTAACTGCTTAAAACCAGAGTTAACATGTCTTGGAGGCCATAGGTTCCATGATCTTTCACGAGCACCACCAGGTCGCACCTTGAACTGCTTCCCCACTGAAATGTCTCTAGAGTGCTTGTGAATTAGAAGTGGGTCTGTGGGTGGCGGGGAGCAGCGTTGAACCAGACACCTGGGGACGTAAGAGCAGCTGCTTCTGGGACTCATCCTGTGACCACTCAGCAGTACTCACGACAACACACCACATGCCTAGTTAAGTGGTATTTATTTGCCTTCCTAAGCCACCAGCACACACTGTTTTTTTCTCTATTTTAAAAACCTTGATGTTGATCTGACATATGCTTAGCTCTGGGATTACGCGTGTAATGTCATCAGGATACTGCTGAATGAAAAGCAAAAATATTTATTTGACCATGAAACTGAGTGCAGATTATCATACATTGGATCCAGTTGGGAAGACTGAGGTTAATGTGATGAGACCAGGGCAGAAGGCAGCAGGATATTTTTTTCCATAAAAAGAATCCACAGCCCAAATATGCTCAAAGAACAAGGATCGGCTCATCTTCATGGTAAAACAGATCATGTTTTACCTTTACTGCATTGTGTACGCATGATCTGCAAACCCCAAGGCATATCCTTATAATCCAATGTCAACTGATTAGTTGAAACCTCTGTAAATACAGAGGTTACCGCTTGCCACTGAATGTAAGAATGAAGGAAAAAGGTAGAAATCCAAATCTCTCTGGTCAAGTTCTGGGAGGTTGGGGATATGACACGAAAACTAACAAAGCTTATTATTATTATTTTTTTATCAGAATGTTCTATCAGAATCAGCTGAGTGGTTAAAAAAAAAAAACTGATGTTAGCAACCTAACATTCTTCAAGGTTTTCATCAAAGATTCAATCTTCCAAAAACTGTTCTCTAATATTCATTTTATAATAATCCTTCTGTTACTTTGTTTTTGCAGGAAAGCACTGCCATATATTTTTATATATTATTCTCTAATTATTCAGGTGTGGCCTCAGATATATCTCTGTCTTCAAAGGCATAGCAAATCTTCCCAAGAGCAAAGAATGAACTTGAGTCCCTCATTTCTCTTAGTGTAGTGGTACAGAAACATCAAAAAAGCCTTTGCTGGGAAAAAGAAGAAAAAAATGGAGGAAGAAAAGGAGGGAGGTGGGGAAGGTAGACCAGCAGCACGTGTGAGTCTGAAGGCTGAATGTTACATCGTTGCTCGTGCTTTCATTCAAACAAATAGTATTTCCAAGATTACATTTAAAGACAAATCTTTAGACTACCCTGAATGTCAAGAAAAGATGTATAGTTTGTGTAAATTAAGATGAATGAATGACTTCATAGTATCGGGCCACAGCAAGTAAATACACAGTAAGTGTAATTATCCAAGGAACGTGGTGCAACCTACTGAAAAATGGACCAAGGGACCAGCTGGCCTTCATTCTGGTGCTATCACCATTTCACAACCATGTCTTCTTTAATGCACCTTGTGATTCTTCCCAAAGGTTTTTCTTTTCTCCCTTTTTAAAGCCAAACTAAAAATGACTTAATCAGCTCTTTGATAATATGTACATTAGAGACAAATCAATTCACCCACTTTAATAATGCTTCTTACTAGTAATAAGTAAGATTACCTCTGAGTAATTTGGTGAGAGATATTTCCCGTTGCACTTGGCAATGCTCCTCAGGATTTTTAATGCTTTATCTCCTTTCTTCCGTGTAATCAGCCAGCGGGGAGACTCAGGAACCACCCTGGCAAGAAGAGAACTTTTTTGAGTTTTATCTAGTAATTTCAACACCTAAAAGTTAATGGCTTGAATTTCTCTATCAAAGTGGATCTTGTGATTAGGTATAAGTTTAGGAGATTCTGAGAGTTTAGAATAAACTCTCTGCAACATAAATTATCTAAAAAATTTTATAATGGAAGGGAAAAATGCTCACTTGATAACTGAATCATTGGTCGTAATAAAAATAATCAATATTGCATTGTCCTTGATTATACATTACGAAAAGAGCTGGGATTTAATGAGCATTTAGGAAAAGATGAAGACCCAATTCATGTAAACTGATTGCCCTATATATTAAAATTAAATTAAAGGAATGATCAAAATACATTCACTACAATAAGAGTCAAATGCATATAACCTGTAGTTTTCTGATAGCTTAATTTTCTCATGCTCTTAACATTTTCATATTCCTCAGGAGATTCCCAAATAATACTAATTTGCTCAATAGAACACAGAGAGAAGCAAATAAATTTCATTGCATTTAATCTGCATGTTGAAATATTGGCAGATATGGTATGTTGCCTTACAGTGTTCAAGAAGATATTACAAGATAGCAAAACATAATTAACACTTTATTTAGATTTTCTGCTTGGATACTTTGTTAATTTATTTTAATAACAACTATGAGTCAAATAATAATCTCTATAAATTCTCAATTCTCTAGAAATACTCAAAGCCCATAGTCACTCTGGAGATGTTAGGAAATCTTAGTTGCTTTCATTTTCATGGTGGTTCAGAAGTGCAGACTCTACAATTCTTTGGAATAAGAATAAGTTCAATAATGACCAAAACCACTTTACCAGTAATAAAGGAGGAAGAGAAAGCTGGGCAGCGTTATGGCTAGCTGGATCCCTTGCCAATTTGGGATAAAGTAGGCAATTCCAGGGAGAATTATGATTCCAAGGGTGAAGAACATTTGGACCACTATTCCCACAATTCTCCTTTGCTTTGAACCTACTATTTCTGTTACTGAAGGAAAACAAACACAGAGGTTAGGGAAGCTGAAGACCAGCTCCAAAATAAACAAACAGAGACATTACATCTGTCATATCCATTGGTATTGCTAGAATGCTACCAAACTCTGAAAGGTACCACGGCTTCCATACGTGCTGGCACTATGCTTTCTGCTCCCTCTCTCCTCTGCCAGTTATAGGCGAGCGGGTGCCACACTCATCCCACATACCCAGGCCAGCACTCTTCTGGGTATACAAAGAACATATGTGTTGATTTTAGGAAAGCGTACGTGATGACTATTTTATCAACACAGAACTGGAATCAACTGGCTAGCTTTCTATCACAGTAGTTCTAAAGATTTTCCTATTGTAGTCTCCTTAGGAGATTATTTGTAAGCATTTTTGAGCATTATAATCCTACAAATAATTTTTTTCAAGATCACCACATAGTTTCTATTAAATGATAATTCTCCCCACAGCACTGGACTTTCCATTTATGTGATATTTCTTTAAAAATCACATGGGGGGATTTTACTGCATACCTTCTCCCCCTCTATCCCCCCAAACTCATCCTTTTGTATCTGTCATTCATTCTATTCTGACAATCCTGGGATGTGCTACCTTAGTGGTGCCCTAAGATCACAACTTTTAAAATTTCCTTAAAAATACTTCACATTCCAAAGTTATCCCTTCTCTCCAGCTGGCGACAGGCAACCGCCCAGCACTCTCTCTCCTTCCCCATGAAAAGATCTTCAGAGGGCCCCCAAAGTGGGCACTGCTTGGGGATGAACTGTCTAGCAGTAATGAAAGGGACTAGAAGCCTAACGATCTGGAGCAATAATCAAAAACAAGCGTTTGCATCTCCCTACTCACAAATCCGCCGTGACCCTCAGAGCAGGTAGCTGGTCCTGAACCTCCCCAGAGACAGAAGCAAAGTAGCAGCCAGGACTTTTCTCAATAAAATGAGCAAAGAGCAACGGAAAGTTTTTCTTTCTTTCATACCCTGAAGGTCAAACTTTCTAGTTACGTTTTTAGGTCAGATCTCCTTCACGGTAACAAGTTCTCCACTTGAGCAAAAGGAGTAGAATTAAGAAATAGTATCTGAGAACACAGGAATGTCATCTCAAACCCTATCACAGAAATACACAGAAAATGCATATTAAAAGTGTTTTAAGAACCACTGAAGTTTTTATAAAAATTGAACTCTAATGAAGCAAAGCAGTAAGGTGTTAGTGGTACGGCCATGCTAGAAAGTGGTTGGTTCACCCAAGTACTTTGTGATATTCCATATTTGGCAAGGTGGTGTTTAGTTTCCCAAGAGTCAGAATCTCACCCCCACACCTTCTTATCTGCAGAGATCATTACAGTGGCAGCCGCCAAGCCTCCACATACGAGCCCCAGGAGGGCTGACTGGCCAGCACCGCCCAGCCACCTGCCCCTGGCTGTCACAGAGACACAGAGGCGTAGCAATGTCTTACCAATCACGTAGCAGGTCATCCATGTCCCTTTTCCAAACACACCTTGTAGGAAGCGGAAGACCACAAACACAGGGAAATTGGGTGCAAATGCCACCACAACACCGGTGACGCCGACACCGAAACAGGAGATTAGGTAAATGACTAGTCTGCCGTACCTTTTTGAGAAAGAGAGGGGAAGAAGTCACCTTCAACGTTTCCTTCAACACAGTGAGAAAGACTATCATTAGAAAGTTGTGAAAAGAGGTTTAAGTACAAAAAATTTTGTTTTTAAGACTGCATTACTGCAAGGTACAGGATTGTTGAAAATTCTACGTTCTATTTTATAGCAAAACCAGGGCAAATAAGAACACGTGTGTCTGAAATGACATGACAAAATGTAAGGCTCAGAATGCAATCTTCGGGATTGCAGTTTCCACAAAGATGCCGCTCTCCATCACGTCCAGTGCCCCCAGTGGCACAGCCTGAACACTTTATAGCATTTTTGTGAGTGGGGTGGGAAGGGGAAAAGGGAGAAGGCTCCAGGCCCAGGCTTCCGTTTTGGCTCAGTCAACAGCCAGCCCTGCAACCTTGGGTCCATGTCTTCAACAATCCAAGACTCAGATTTTGTTTGTTTGCTTGTGGGTTGCCCCCCCACCACCACCCCTTCTACAATGAGGGTGTAGAGGCTCAAATGAGATGCTGCTGTCTAGCTCCTTACAAACTACGGACTTCACGAACAATGGGAGCTCTTCTTAAGTTCGGCATTTTATCCTCACTGTTTACATAACTATGGTTAGAAGCATAGACAAGGGGCACAGATCATTATGTGCCATATTCTGGGATTCTGATATTAAGTGGTTCGGTATAGTTGTGCCAAATTATTGGCTGGTGGAAGTCTGTTATCCACGACCTTTCAGATATTTGAAAAAAAAATTTCCCATAGAAATTCCCGCCAAGTTCACATATGCAGCATCTTGCTTTGGTCAGCGGAGTGGAGACAGAAGTAGTCCTGGTTTATCTAGGTTTTGAAATTCACCGTCTGTCCTTCCTACACTGTCCTCTCCTAGCTATGTGGTCTATTAAATTGTTTCTTGTCCTTTCCTTCAACGACCTGAAGAAGAGAAGGAGCCGACGGATGGCTGGCCGGCGGTGAGGCAAGCTCATCCATGGGACTGTCCTCCTCTCCAAAGCGCTGAGTCATCTCTGAGGACAGCCACTCAGTCCCCTGCTGGGACACAGGTGGGAAAAGCCCTCCTTTTAATTGAGTCACTTTTCTTTGGACAATATATTTGCTAATTGTGAGAGAGAAGCAGGAGAAAGAAGAGAGAGAGAGAGAGAAAGAGAGAAAGAGAAAGTCACACGCAGAAGAGGATGTCAGGGGCTGCAAGAGAAAACTGATGAAGGAGCAGAGAAAGAAACCAAGGCTTCGACCCGCTCTGAAGTCCCGGTCTGGTTACACGCAGACCATCGATTGGCTAAAACATTTGGGGCATTTTTATTGTCTCCAATGAGCTAATTAATAGCAGTGGGCAGTTCTCCAAGACATACCCTCAGCACTGCGCCCCGCGAGCATGGCCACAAGGACCCACCTGGGCTGGGCTAGCCTGACCGGAGCGATAATCAGCCAGACACGGCCAATAGCCAAAGCTTCCTACTCCTGTCCTAAGGGACATAGAAGGAATAAGCTACTGCCCATATTTTCATAGTTAGAATTGGCATAAAGGAATGGAATGAAGAAAATAACCAACATCAATAATGTTTCAAACAGGAATATTTGAATAAAAAGCATGACTATCCTCAGTATACACACTTACCTTGTCTGCCATTACCGGTATATTTACGAATATTAAATGATAGATAAAATTCTTTTAATGGTCTTTGGAAAAACTCTTTTCGTAGGGTTTTTAACTTTTTAACTTGTTTAACTTGTAGAATAAAATACAGGGATTTCTTTGAAAAAAACATTAAGTAAAACGTATTTGGAAGGGGCAGACTTTGGCTAAATTAATCAGGCCACAACCAGACTGGAAGCACACAGAATCGACTCTCCAGGGTTTGGCCAGCCAGCATCTGCCCCACGATGAAGCGACTGCCTTTCTGGTGTGGGTTTCCATTCCGATGCGTGCAGTCCCACCGGGAGCAGCCCCATCCTTTTGTGCAGTTCAAGGAGTGAGGAGATGGAGCTGAACAGGAGAGAATTAGTCCAACCAAATCAGCATGAATGTCCCAAGTAGTAAAATTAAGACTTTTTCCAAGTTCAGCAGAAATTGTTTTCTAATGGTTAACATCAAACATTTCCACCTCCACACGTGTGCATCATGTTCTAGTGCTGTCGATGGCTATCACACCTGCGCCTACCTGTCTGCAGCATAGCCCAAGGTGAAGGCTCCAGCCAAGAAGCCCAGGTTTAGGATGGCTTGTGTGAGGTCCAGCATCCAAGCATTGCCACACACGAGGTCAAACTGGGAAAACAAAGCAAATACACAGGAGATACGTGACCCTGCTTATCCTCAAGACACCCGATCTTCTGTCTCAGTCAACGATCATTAAATATTTGCCCAAACACTCCTTAAAACTTTAAATGTATCACATGCATATTCTTATATTGATATATAAATGTTTTGTCAGTTTCAATAACAGCCAAAGATGTAACTCACTGTATCCAACAGTCTAAATACTGGAGCCGTTAGCCAGCCACCATCACCCCATAAAAGCAAGCTATTCAATATTCTCAATCTGAAGTCAATTATTTTTTCTCTTTGAATTCTTATTTTTGTTCCCACATACTTACATCCTAATATTATAAGTAGAACATGTTTTATTGTATTTTGCATTAATGTGTATGGCATTAATGGTGAGGTAAATAAATACTTCTGTGCGTAATAATTATGTACATAAATTGACATTCAATTAAAAAATTTTCCCTGTGACACTGTCTCTAAATATCTGCATCCTTTCTCATTGGGTTATAATTACAGTTAATAGGCCACAATGGATGAAAACACAAAATATGAGGAATTTTGAAAAAGATTTATTGCATGGGAATAACATTTTATTGGAAATGTACCTCTGTATTTCTAGAAGAATGTTAAGAAAAGCTGGGGTTTTCCAGCTAGTTCATGTAATCTGCAGAGGGACACTGCTTATTACCAGAACCACTTAAAGCTAAACACCAATTCTGTTCCCTTTTTTCATTTTTAAAAATGTGTGTGCCAGAAAAACTTGTTTGTATAAGTAAATTAATGAGAATGGTGAGAGTTTAGTTAAAGCAACATCATTCAGTTCTTCTGGCTCCTTCTCAGGTACATGCTGAGACTCACACAGCAATCGCTCATCAAAATCAGTTTTACTTTTCTGTTAACTAACAGGCCATTTAAGTTCTCCTATAATTTTGCTACATGGAAGGAAAAGGAAGCCACCACACTTACAAAAAGTTGTTTCATCAAATACTAAGGCAATTTACTTTCTTCTTTACCTTCTTAGTACCCAAACCAACAGTCCAAACTGTCCTGTTGTTTGGTTCCCCACAGGTTTTTAAACCTCAGGTTGGTGCATCACAGAGGGTCAGGAGAGAGGTAGGATTCCTTTAGCAAAGTGGGAGAAGCTCATTAGGAAAAAGGACCTGTATCTTCATTGTACTCAGGAAGATCCATTTTGGACCTATAGGAGCTGAGGCTCTTGGCAATGGACTCGCTTCAAAGTACCCTGACGCTCCACCCTGTGACTGTCTTTGTGTACCTCCAAATGGCAAGCTTGCCCCAGCTTGAAGACCTTTAGTAAATACACATTCATTAGCAAACTGTCACACTTATTTACGGAACCCAACTTCTTGTCTTGGTTTTATGGCTAATGATCTGTCACTTAACACAGCTGGAAAAAACCAGGAGCATGAGTAGCTAGCCCACCTCACAGAGCTGCTGGAAAGACTTACGGAGATTAAAAAAGTCAAAAAGATCTACATATACACACGTTAGTAGGAACTGTGGTGATTTAAAGGAGTTTTTATCATCCATGTAGGTACTACTTTCTCAGGACACAACAGTTTTATTTTAAGTAAACTTGCAGATGATTAATTATGTGAAATAATTTCCCATTGGAATTAAATGCACAGAGAATGCAATTAGAGGACAGCCACACACCAAAGAATGAAACTGGATGGCTTTTTTACACCATATACAAAAATAAACTAAAAATGGATTAAGGACCTAAACGTGAGGCCTGAAACCATAAAAATTCTAGAAGAAAACACAGGCAGTAATTTCTCTGACATTGGCTATAGCAACATTTTTGTAGATGTGTCTCCTGAGGCAAGAGAAATACAAGCAAAAATAAACTGTTGGGATTTCATCAAAATAAAAAGCTTCTGCACAGCAAAGGAAACAATCAACAAAACTAAAAGGCAACTTACAGAATGGGAGAAGATATTTGCAAATGACATATGCGATAAAGGGTTAATACCCCAAATATATATAAAACTTATAAAACTTAAAACCCAAGAACAAATAATCCAATTTAAAAATGAGCAGAAGACATGGGGGACACGTGGGTGCATCCGTCCGTTAAGTGTTTGACTTCAGCTGAGATCATGATGTCAGGATTGTGGGATTGAGCCCCACATCAGGCTCCACAGTCAGAGGAAAGTCTGCTTCTCTCTATCCCTCTGCCCCTTCCCCTGAGCACGCTCTCTCTCTCAGATAGATAAATCTTTTAAAAAAATTTTAAAAATTATAAAAATGAGCAGAAGACATGAACACACATCCAAAATAAATAAATAAATAAAGAAGACATCCAGATGACCAACAGACACATGAAAAGATGTTCAACATCACTCATCATCAGGGAAATGCAATTTAAAAACCACAATGAAATATCACCTCACACCTGTCAGAATGGCTAAAATCAAAAACACAAGAAACAAGTGTTGGCAAAGGTGTAAAGAAAAAGGAACCCTCTTGGTGGGAATGCAAACTGGTGCAGCCACTGTGGAAAGGAGTGTGGAGGTTCCTCAAAAAGTTAAAAGTAGAATTATCTTTTCATCCAGTAATTCACTACTGTGTATCTACCCAAAAAATCCAAAAACACTAGTTGAAAAGTATATATAAACCCCGATGTTTATTGCAGCATTATTTATAATAGCCAAACTATGGAAGCAGCCCAAGTCCACTGATAGATGAATGGATAAACAAGATGTGGTATCCACACACAACGGAATATTATGCAGCCATAAAAAGAATGAAATCTTGCCATTTGCAACAACATGGATGGAGTTAGAGAGTATAATGGTAAGCAAAATAAGTCAATCAGAGAAAAACAAATGCCTCGTGATTTTACTCATATATGGAATTTAAGAAACAAAACAAAAAGAGAGAGAGAGAGAAACAGGGGGGAGAGAGAGACAAACCAAGAAACAAACTCTTAACTCTAGACAACAAACCGGTGGTTACCAGAGGGGAGATGGGTGGAGGGATGGGGGATGAAGTGAAGTGATGGGGATGAAGGAAGGCACCTGTTATGTTGAGTTCCAGGGATGTATGGAGCTGCTAAGCCATCATATTGTCTACCGGACAGTAACATTACACTGTATGTTAACTACACTGGAATTAAGATACAAACTTCATAAGAACAAACACACAAAAGAATGCACTAAGAATAAAAAAAAATGCACTAAGAATAAAAGTATATCACATCTCAGAAACCAAACAGGCAATTTAACTGCCAGAGAAAACATTTTGCTTCAGAAAAGTAGCAGCCAGTGTCAAACAGAAATTCCCAAAGAGCAGAATTTGCCTCCTCCAGCTGGACTTCAGATTAGCCGGGGAGGCAGGAAAGCTTTTCACGGATGACCTAGCGAAGTCCAGCAAAAGCTATCCTTTCAGTGCATTTGTTCAGCTGCTCTTGAATTGTATGAGTTAAAATATCCCTCCCATAGTCTTTAAATACACAAAATATTCTTTAACATAAAACTGATTATCTTTTTCATTCTCCCATAAGAGAAACTGTCAAAAAGAATTTTTTATACTTCATATTAAAATAAATATTTTTCATGTTTTAACTGAAAATAAATGTCCAAGTGGCCAAAGTTCTGCAATAACAATATCTAGACTACTATGATGCCATTTGGGCTACATACTGTCAGCTCTCTGTGTTTTGTTCTGCAGCCCAGGGGCTGGAGGTATGGAAACTACGTTTCCCAGAATCCCTTGCCTGCAAGGTTCTATTTAGGTTCTGCTAGTTGGGGAGGGGAGACTAAGTGCAAGATCAGAAAACAAGAAGGAGGTAGTGGTGCTTCTGCTTCTGGATGTGGTAGCAGTTCCAGCTCTAATAGTGGCAGTGACAACAGCAGCTGGTGGCTGTAGAGGTCAGTCAGCGTTTCTTTTCTTTTCTTTTCTTTTTTTTAAGATTTTATTTATTTATTTGACAGAGAGAGAGAGAGATCACAAATAGGCAGAGAGACAGACAGAGAGAGAGATGAGGAGAAGCAGGCTCCCTGCCGAGCAGAGAGCCCCATGCGGGACTCGATCCCAGGCCCCTGGGATCATGACCTGAGCTGAAGGTAGAGGCTTAACCCACTGAGCCAGCCAGGCGCCCCTCAGTCAGCGTTTCTAACCACTCCCCATCCACATGAGAGCAAAGGGATGCTGGCTCTGTAATGCCCAGGGTCACAGGGCGAGGGCAGGGCAAGGGCTCTGCAGGTGCTGTCCTTGATCCCTCCTCCGTGCTTTACCAGCCTTCCAAAACAACGCAAATCCAGATCCTTTTCCTAAATCCCTTCCGGCCTGAAATACCCAGCCTGGTTTCTGGCTTTATGACTGGGAGCCTGCTATCTGTCAAAGCACAAAATAAATTAGCTTGAATTATGTACATGTAAGGAAATGCGTACACACACAAACACACGCTTGTGTTTCTAGTACAGGGACCAACACAGCAGACGCAAGGATTCAGGGGCTTGGTTTTGGCTCTTACTCCTACATCCAGGAGGGAGACCCACTGCCTCTTGGGTCTGGCATTTCTGATCAGCTCTGAGCTCATTGCCTGCTATGGCAATAGCTCTGGGTCTGTGATAAGTTTTCATGTTTAAAGAGAGGTTAACAGGCAATGAAGACCACGAGCTTCATAGGCTAAGGATTTTTTCCTGAAATAAGGTTTGTTGTAGTTCCCAGAGAGACCTAAAACCTACCTCTTGTCAGACTCACCAAAGTCTCAATCAAGGACACAAGCATTTACGTCTTTCTCTTAAGGCAATTTATCAAGAAAAAAGTGAGATATCTCCTTTTTATTTTTTAAGTGTGTACATGCAAAGACATCTAAAAATTATTTTTAAATACTCATAAATCCATGTGTATCCAGTCTGTTCATTCCTAATCTTCAAAATCACTTTTACACAAAAGAAATTACTCTGCTTGGCATAAGCAGAAAGCCCATCGGATAAAACACTCAAATAACTCTTCATGTAATGCCAGAAGGATTACACTGCTTCACTTTATAGAAAGCACAACTCCAGCCTAATGAGATACTTTTGAAAGGCTTCTAACCAGGGGTATTTCTCTGCTTTTCCCAGTTGTTACAATCCAAGCAGACATTATGTTAATTTGAGCTATAATGATAAAATGCTGGGAAAAGTTACTGTTAGATACATGTTAAAGTTTTGATTTCCAGATTATCCTTAAGACTAGAGCACCAGAATATCTCCAGTATACAAAGGTCAAAGGTAATATGCAAGGTAAAAATAATGCAGGTGTGAAAAAAAACTTAGAAACTCTGGAAAGGGCGTGCCTACTCCTTAAGCCACAGAGAGGGGACACAGAGGCTGGCTTTTCCACAGATGTCTATGGGACAAACTGTCAGGTAAGAGGGTCTAAGGCTAGAGGACAACACATTATCTGAGTCTAGTCATATCCATGAGGAACAGTCCTCATGAGCTGTTCATACTGCTGTGGGAGAGAGAAAGGGATGTCTCTGACGTCAAATGACCAGACATATATGCCTTTGTTCCTATCTTCTAAGGAAGAGCTCTTAATCAAACCATTCCCAATCAACTTTCAGTTCGAAGTTAGTGGCCATTGAACTCTTCATCAGTGTTCAAATCTGCATGTGTGCCTTTGGTTTGATGTCAGGTACGGGGTGCCCCAGGCTACATTTAGCATTGGCCAATTACGCATCCATCTCCACGGGAAGGTTTCATTGCTAGTCAACACCAAGCCACCGTTAACAGAGCCTAATAATGGTTGAAATTTATTGTCATCATAAAGAAAATGATATGGGCTGGGCTTCCATGAGGGGAAAGGTTATTTATTGTTAGTAATTCTGGTCATAATGAAAATTTCTTTAACATGATCTGATTACTTACATGGGCATCTTTTTTTCTTCTTCTCTCTCTCTCTCTCTCTTTTTAGAGAGACAGAGACAGAGACAGAGTGTGAGCAGGGCATGGAGGGGCAGAGAATGAGAAAGAGAATCTTAAGCAGACTCCGTGCTGAGTGCGGAAGCCAATGCAGGGCTCGATCTCATGACCCTGAGCTGAAATAAAGTCAGCTGGAATAAAGAATCAGACACTTAACTGACTGAGCTACTTAAGTGGCCTCATATGGGCATCTTACTGTCAAACAGTTAATGATTTTCTGACATGTACAAACCATCACAATAAACTGTAGCTGTAAGAACTAATCATTAGGTATTTACAGAAGCTTCCAGTGGTGTGTGTAGACAGATGAGGCTCGAAGAAGACCAGTGATTTGTACACTTTGTGTCTGCCTCTGTGAGGAGCTTATTACATAGTTTAAAAAAACTGTTTTTTATTAACATTTAAGGTATTATTTGCCCCAGGGGTACAGGTCTGTGAATCACCAGGGTTACACACTTCACAGCACTCACCATAGCACATACCCTCCCCAATATCCATAACCCAACTACCCTCTCTCTACCCCCTCCCCTCGAGCAACCCTCAGTTTGTTTTGTAACATTAAGAGTCTCTTATGGTTTGTCTCCCTCCCTGGTCCCATCCTGTTTCATTTTTCCCTTCCCTACCCCCCAAATGCCCCACATTGCCTCTCAAATTCTTCATATCAGGGAGATCATAGGATAATTTTCTTTCTCTGATTGACTTATTTTGCTCAGCATAATACCCTCTAGTTCCATTCATTGTTGCAAATGGCCAGATTTCATTTCTTTTGAGGGCTGCATAGTATCCCATTGTGTATATATACCACATCTTCTTGATCCAGTCATCTGCTGATGGACATCTAGGTTCTTTCCACAGTTTGGCTATTGTGGACATTGCTGCTACAAATATTTGGGTGCACGTGCCCCTTCGGATCAGTGCCTTTGTGTCTTTGGTGTAAATATCCAGTAGTGTGATTGCTGGGTCATAGGGTAGTTCTATTTTCAACTTTTTGAGGAACCTCCCTACTGTTTTCCAGAGTGGTTGCACCAGCTTGCATTCCTATATTACGTAGTTCAGAGAGCCAAGGTCAACGTATGTGAGGCAAATGTATTGCTGAAAGGGATTAACTATAAAATGCAGGAGAGGCTCAGAAAAAGAAATGACTGGTGGGTCCAAAGCAGTCAGGTACATGAAGAAGGTGGGATATAATCAGATTCTTTAATAATGAGCTGGACTTAGACGGAAAAAAGGGGAAGGGGGAAGGTACTCGAGCAGAGTGATGGGCAGCCCAAGGCACAGAAGCATGAATGTCAATAGGTTTGGGTCTGCTTACAGCACTTGGGAGTGTCAAGCTTCAATTTGAAGCTGAGGAACTGCCTCCACCCAACAGGGAATGCCCTGCGAATCCCAGGAGTGGGAAAGTTTCTTTCTCAGGAAACCAGAGACATCAAGAGATTTCAGAACAGAGGGAGGAGGAAGTTCCAGAGGACAGAGGAAGAATCTGCAACGTTGCAAATGGAAAAGCCCAGAGCAGATGTTCTGGCTCCAAGACAGCACAAGATTCCAGGAAGATGAGAGCAAGACCAGGAGAGGAAAGCTAACATCTGCCACGGTCACCTAGAACACCTGGCATGTCACATCACCTGGCATGAAGAGGCACCATATATGAGAAGAGGCTCATACAGGCTGTCACCTAAGCTGTCCTCTAAGAGTGACAGTAGCCATGCCTTCAGGTATAGCTAACCAGATAACCTCAAAATATAATGGAAAGATGTTCTTTAAGTGCATGGCTTTTTGTCTGGGCTTGTGAAATAAAGAAAAATGCAAAACTGAAATTAATAGTAACAGTTCCTGGTGGTTTATTAAGTTATGCTCCGCCACTCACTCTCCAATCTTAGAAGCTCAAACCATTTTATTTCTTTGTAGAGAAGATGTGCAGTTACTCATCTTAAAGTGTTTATGATTTCTGTACATCACCTGGGATATCTAAGACCAGAGGACGATGAAAGTCTCTGCATTTGTGCACATCTAAGAGCAGAGGAGCCACAAGGCTGGGGTCAGCCATCTGGTTGCCCACCACTGCTAGCCCCAACCTCTTTGACCTTCTGTGTTGCCATCTATAAAATGAGGGTAAGGATTGAAATGATGATGTCTTTGAAATAAAATAGAGTACTTTACTCAGTGCTGAGATATATTAAATGTCTGATAAACGTTACCAATTGCATTAGGATTAGGGATATAATGATAATGATAATGATAATGATAGGGATATAATGATATAATGATAATGATAAAAAATTAGTAAATGACATTCCTGGTGGTTTTAAGATACGGTTTTCCAAGCTGCTCATTAGAACCACTAGGATAACTGAAAACAATGTCTAAGCCCCCTCCAGACCAATTCAGTGGGAATCTAGTCTAATGAGTAGCCACGATGGGAACCCACGGGTGTCAAGGTTCTCAGCTATGTAAATAGCGGCTGGGGGACAGTTAATCTTTGCATATTTTGCATATTATATTGGATTGAATAGTGCCTCTCCCTAATTGCTGTCTGTCTAGATCTTCAGAATATGACCTCTTTGCAGATGTAATTAGTTAGAATGGCGTCATACTAGATCAGGAGGGCCCTAATCCGTGACTGGTGTTCTTATACAGAGAGAAAGCAGACACAGACACACACCCGGGGAGAACAGCATGGGAAGGTGTAGGAGGTGCTGCTAAGGAACACCAAGGATCACCTGTATTCACCTGCGGGGTTACCATGACAGAGCACCTCAGGCTATAGCTGAAACCACAGAAATTTAGTTTATCAGCATTCTGGAGGCTGCATGTCTGAGACGGAGGCATCAGCAGGGCTGGTGAGGCCTCTTGCCTTGACCTGTAGACGGCCCCCTCCTCCCCATGCCTTTGTGTGGGCTCCATCTGTGTGTGTCTGTGTCCTGACCTCCTCTTCTAATAAGGTCACTGTCACTGGATTAGAACTCACCCTTCCGACTTCATTTCGGCTTGCTTTCTCCTGAAGAGTCTGTCTGTCTCCAAACACAGGCACAGTCTGAGGTGCGTATGAATTGGGAGGGGGGATGAATATATCTCAGCCCATCAGAGCCACCAGCACCAGAAGGCAATAGGTAAGGTGCAGATTCTCCCCTACAGAGCTACTGGAGGGAGCAGACCTCTGAAATCAGACTGCAGACTTTCGGCCTCCAGAATGATGAAAGAATAAATTTCTGCTGTTAACACAACCCAGTCTGTATTAATTGTAGTGATGCCAGCCCTAGTAAACTAACACACATATCAATTGGGATATTTTCAAAGTTTCCGCATAAGATGAAGCATTAAAAAAAAAAAAAAAAGACAGCTCTCCCTTCCTGATCCTTGCCCTTTGGAATTCAGGGGTGAGCTTTGTACTGGATCTAGATCTGCACAGTTGCATTTCCCTCACAGGTCCATCTTGCTTCCCTGGTCTAGCATCCTGAAGAAAGCACGGATCCTTCTCTCATTGGAAAGGACAGCCACCACGGTGCGTGGGCTGAGGAATCCAGCATGAAGGTTTTCTGTGTACAGTGTGGTACACCTGCCCAGGGGCCAGCCTGAGCCGTCCAACGTGCTGGCTGCCCAGGCAGAGAGAGCATGATAACCCAGACACGGGAAGGAACTGAAGCCTCCTGGTTCAGACTGACCAACACGGAGTGGGAGATGGGAGAAGAGAGGAGTCCTACCCCTTCGTGGCTGCTCTGAGATGTCGCTGGTCCACATGACCTCAGGGGAGACACCTGAAGGCTGAGCACTGTGCAATGTTTGCTGTGGACCTGTGGCCGGCGTGGGGCTCCGCCCCTGTGAACAGCCCTTCCCCCGTCCCTGATTCTTCTCTTTCCTCCTTCACTGTCCCTTCCCTGGGGTTGCAGGTCCTGATAAAGAATTAGTAAGCAAGCTCTTGTCCTAGGGGACAAGGGAACCCAGGTTAAGGAATGCTTAGGCAGCAACTCGTGATCCTTTCAACAAGCACTCCTCTATTTAAATTCACGATTCTGGGTGTGGAGGAGTCTATTCAAAATGATACATTTTAACAGGTGAGTCATCAGTTTTGAATTACTGCAGAAACAAATAGTGCCAATCATAGCTCTTATTTTCCATGAATTCACCATCTTCAGTCGCCACTTTGACTTAATGCAGTTCCATCCAGGAGGAAAGGCCCATGCAAAGTCTCATCCAGGAGCAGCCATTCTAGACTTCACTCTCTGGATTCCTGGCCTTCCGTGTTGGAGCCAATTCTGGACATTCAGGAGTAAATCCCCTGACACCAGGCTGCCAGCAGATCTTGTGGCCCCAAACCTGATGTTACCAGGTGTTCCCCTTTCTAGAAAGGGGCCCTTGTGCTAAATCAGGACATGACTTAGGAAATGACTCACCCTGGCTCGGACCATCTGTGTATGAGCACCCGCAACAGTGGAAGCAAGAATGGTCAGGAAGGGACCTGTATCTGACCTGCTAGACCCATGGGCTAGAAGAGACTCGTAGCAGAATTATAGGTGCCCAGGCTCACCTTGGCCTCACATGCAGGACACATTAGCTGTTCTGCCTCCCAGCATCCATTCATGCCTCCCTGGTAGCACTGCCTGACTGACTTCTGGGAACTTGCCCCCCGCCCCACACACTGAACAGCAATGGGGACCATCAGTCAAGGTGTTCTGCCTCCCCTCGCCAAAGCTACCACATGGCCTGAATTGAGCTGGGCTCAGGGTTAAATGATAGAACCGGTATTTTCTTGCTTGACACTCTGCAAACACTCAATAGATGTTTGTTCACTGACTGATTCATCAGTCAGCTATTTCAAAATAAAAATGGTGTAAGGCAATCAATATTAGTATAAGACTTAAACGAAATGTCTCATGATTGAAGATCAACTGTCAGAACCAAGTCACAAGACTTCTTAATCAAGTGAGTGTCTACAGTCTCAGGTACTTCATTATGTCACTTGACAATGGATGTTCTGGGGAGATGAACAAAACAATGAACTAGCTAACGAATATCTAACACGTTAACTTTTGTGGGAGCCTGAGGGTGGGGGGGGCAGTTGCTTCTTGACTTGGGATGACTGACAGCCAGTGCCCCATAGGTCCATGTTGCTAGTCTTATATTTTCCAATCCAGGTCTCATACCTTTACTATTCAGACACAATGAGGCTTTGCACTTATTCTTTCTTTTTACCTTTGGTCTTTAGTAAATAACTGCAATTGGGTAAATTTTTATTTTAATGATGTTTATTTTTATTGCACATAATTGCTGTTGACTTCTTAAGCTATGTCCCCAAATAACATAGCCATGCTTTCTGATAAAGCTGATTTCTAAGAAAATAAAAATAATGAAGAAGAGGGATTATAGTCCTCAAAGGCAAAGATGACTAAATTCAGAAGAATAACATAGAGCAACAGCCACATGGGGATTAGGCTCACAGTGAAATGCACCTTTCTGAGCAGTTTACTAGATATATTTTTTTTAATAGAAAATAAACCATTGAAGTACAGCTTTAGAAATAAACAGCATCTTGGTAAGCCATTCTCTTCATAATTTAAGTGACCTACCACAGTGGTTCTTAAAGTGTCTGGCTGGACCAGCAGCAACAACATCATCTGGAAACTTGTGAATGCAGATTCTTGGGGTCTACCTTAGACCTCTGAATCAGAAACTCTGGGGTAGAGTCCAAAAATCTGTGTTTGACCGAGACTTCTGGGGGGATTCTGCTGCACATAATTTCAAGTTTGAGAAACACAGACTCTAACATACTGTTTACATTAGTAATTTTTCAGATTGGACACTCTGACATGGACTGTTGGCCAAGGGGAAGCCAAGGGGGTATTGCTACAGGCTTCTTAAAGGAATGCACAGGCACTGTATTAGTTTTGCTTACTGCATTAGTCCTCAGTCGCTGTGTGACTAATTAACCACAAACTCAGCAGCATAGGTCAACACCCATTCATTATCTCACAGCTCTGTAGGTCAGAAGTCTGGGCAGGCTTGGCTGTGTTCCCTGCTCAGTCTCTCATACGTATGGTATCAGCCTGCCTGGGCTCCCATGTACAAACTCTGGGAAGAATCTGCTTCCATGCCCATCCAGGCTGTTGGAAAAATCCAGTTCTTTGTGGTTGTGGAATTGGGGTCCTGTTTTCTTGCTGTTGCAGGCCGAGAGTTGTTTCTCAGCAGCTAGTGACTACTATCCGGCCCCTTCCGTGTGGTCCCCTCCACCTTCAAAGCCTGTGATGCTGTATCAAGCCCTTCTCACGCATCAAGTCTCTCTGAACGTCCTTGTCTAATAAAATACAAAAATGGTCATAAAGTAATCTGTATTTATGCAAATGTACAGAAAATGTCATTAAGCTAATTGAAAAATTCTGAGTGCTAGGATGATAGGTAATTTTGTTTTCATACTTTTTTGTGTGTTTTCTCAATTGTTTTTGCATTGAGCATGTACTATTTTTATGTCTTTTATTAGAAAAACATAAAACTATGCCCACTTTGGAAAAATTCTATACTGACTATAAAGCTACATATTAGAAGGGTGGGGAAGGAGATGGGTTGAGGGAAGTAATGTAAGCACGGCAAGGTGAGAGGAAGAAAGGTGAAGGGGTTTCCAGAGTTGGATGTCACTGTCTGTCAAAGGCTGGTATGGGGTGGAGTGGGGAGCTCTTCCCAGTAATTATGTTTGAGATAATTCCTAGTATAGAATTAGGGATGTGTGAGAGTCAGGTGGGAAGATTATATATATGTGTGTGTGTGTGTGTATATATATATATATATATATATATATATATATATATATATATATGAAATCATTAAAAATGCAGAAACACAAATCAAGAACCTCTCCTAAGGTTCAGCTGAAGCCCTGATGCCGAAGGCAAGCCCATTCTTATTCCTGGCAAATCCAGTTCTGGAAAGTGAGCTTTCATGGCAGAACGCAGCACGCTCTCATTGCCATTCCTACCTGGTCTGAAGCCTAATGCTCAGGCGGAACTGGGATTTTGTGTACTGGACCTTTGATACTATCCTCCAGGTCTCTGGGGGCATTGTTTGTCTTCAGTCTTTTCTCTTTCTCTTCTTAGGGCTATGTTGTCTCAGCTGATCCACCTTCACAATCACTTCTTCCTCCTTCCGCCATCTCCAGTCTGCTGCTGAGCCCGTGTCGTGAACTTCTCGTCTCCGTTATTGCACTTTCCAGCTCTAGAATTTCCTTTTGAAAAACAGTTTCCATTCCTCTGTTGAGATTTTCAGCTCATTCATCAAGACCACTTTTCCTTTAATTCTTTGAACGTCATATAATTGGTTGAATGTATTTATTGATAACCGTCACTGAGAAGGCCTCGCCTGCTCCATCTAATGCCCGGGACCATCAGAGTGAGTCTCTGTTGGCTGCTCTTCTCCACCCGCTGCCCTCCAGCACGATCACACTTCCTGTTTCTCTGCATGTCTTGCTGCTCGAGATGACAAAGGACAAAGGCTTCAAGCTGGTAGGTAGTAGTCACTGCAGCCTCTCTGAATCCTCTGTGCTCTCTAAGGATTGTAGACTCTTGTTCTGGTAGGAAGTTATCTGGGCTCCCACTGCAAACTCTGACACCCCTGGGATGTAGAGCCACTGAACAGTAACTTGCAATGTACATACATTAACTCAGTCATACATTAATTCAGTGTAACACACGATAACTCAATCGCATTGCTGGCAGCTGCCTCTTTTAGCTGGGTTCTGTGGTGGTTGGAAAGCTCTCTACTCTGTGATAAAATGTTGCATGTAACTGCATTGCATTTCTTTCAATTCTATCTCCCATGAGTCCAGTGGAACAGAGACAATTTTTAAAATCGAAAATTGTGAAGGCCAGATCCCTATCCATAGGCGCTACCGAGTCTTCTTATGAAAGAAAACACTTGGGGCACCTGGGTGGCTCAGTGGGTTAAAGCCTCAGCCTTCGGCTCTGGTCATGATCTCAGGGTCCTGGGATCGAGCCCCACATCAGGCTTCCTGCTCAGTGGGGAGCCTGCTTCCTCCTCTATCTCTCTCTGCCTGCCTCTCTGCCTACTTGTGATCTCTGTCTGTCAAATAAATAAATAAAATCTTAAAAAAAAAAAGAAAAGAAAACACTGCTTTTACAATTATTTTATAGCCTGAAAGCTCACTTCATGTGGTCTTTAAATGTGGAAAATTCATTATTATCATGTAGGTATTATGTTACTACTAGCACCAAAGTATGATAAATTGTAGAGGTACAATCCACTGTGAAGTTGAAAATTCATTTCATTTGACTCCCCTCAACCTGAATTACTAATAGCCTATTACTGTTTTCTGGAAGCCCCATCAATGATATAAATAGTCAATTAACATCTATTTTGTATGTTTTACGTATTATGTACTATATTCTTACAATAAAGTAGGCCAGAGAAAAGAAAATACATTCCCATATCCCAAATGATTATAAAACAAGTTTTTAAAAAGATTATGTAAAGTAACTTGCAAAATTTATATGGATCAAGGATTCTTCGGTAAAAATCTTACATTGACTCCTAAATAAAATATGCACAATTTTCCTAGAAATCTATTTTTCCCTCACAAAGCTTCTCACCCCCATTTAAAAAAAAATTTAAATGTAGGGTCTGTCCAGATTAGTCTCAGTGTTAGTGAGAACCACAGGTTCTTCCTGGAACTGATTCTATAACCCTTAATGAGAAAATAGCCCTCTAAAATAATTAGGAGATATGAAGACATGTAAAGGACATGATCAGGATCTATGAAATGACTCCATATTTTGGAAACAGGCTCTCTAGGCTAGATGATGGGAAAAATAAAAACATGTGACATGCTCAGCCCATATACTTTTGATATATTTATCTGCATGTGATTGATGAGACAGACTCAGAAACAATGGCAAGTGTTTGGCATGAATCATAGCTCCTTGCTCATAAACTCTAACCGCAATTACAAGTAAGGACTGACTTGTATTTGAAATCTCACAACAATTAGCACAAAAATAGACCAACTGTTTGATAACTGTAACTACTAAAGGGGAAAAAACACACAGGATTTATCTTTAGAAACATTATAAAGTTTAAAAGTAATCATAATAATAGAAGTCTGGCTGCATTTTATGATTCTTTGGTTTCAGAAAAAGAAGGTACCAAATTAACCTATTATGCAGTAAGAGGCTTGGAGATATTTATGGGTACCAAAAGTAGTGCTATCACATCTACTTGGAATTTTGAAAACAGCACCAAGAAATATTTCACTACTGGAAATTTTCTCAAATGCAAACAAAAGTGATATTTGGACAGCTTTCTAGGTTGTAAGAGACATCTGAAAGGTGTAGGAACAATGTCATAAGCCATCTGAGTATAGGTTGGGTGAAACCAACAGAGGAAAACCAAATAATGATAATGATGATAAATCCCACAATGAACTTTACCATCCCTTTTGAGAAACATAAACACATACATTTTCTATCTGTCCTTTGGAAAGAAAGACAGACTCCCCTTCCCCACCTCATATATGAGGGTGTGATATGGGTTCTGTTAACTACTGGGGCCTCTCCCAGCACAGCTAGACTCTAGTTCCTTTTAGAAATCTGCCATTTTGATTGTCAAAGATTTCCTGATATATATTAAGCCCATCAAATGTTCCTTACGGAGAAATTCCAGGGTGGGGAAGGAGACCCAGCACATTTTACTAGATTTTAGTTTCTGTGTTTCAAAATCGTTGGCACCATGTTTTCTCCACTTGGAAATCATGATTGCCAAAGATTTTCATAATCTAGTCTGAACATGGAGTAACATGTACACGTTTCAAAGTCTGCCAAAGCCTGTGTTTTCTAAGAACACACTCTTATGACATAGTTGGCCAAGCTGATGAAACACAGCAACGTTGCCACAGAAGAATTGACTTACCCAAAATATGAAAGGTAGCTCACAGATTTTAAATCTTTGGTTATTTTCCCAGCTTAACATGTATCTTTCTTAAACTTCTTTAAAAAATCACTGGGTTTTGGTATGAATATCCTATTACCACCTTTCTGATTTTGACTCTCCATTCTAGAATCATCGAGGCTTTCGTTTTGTTCACACCTCCCACTGGAGACACTCAACAGACACTCTTGAAGGTCTGAGCTTTCCTATTCAGATGGTTTCCGATTCTGCGAATGTGGAGCGAGTGTCAGAAGAGAAACACCACATTACTCACATCCTTAAAATAACTGCTCTTTGATTAGGAGAGAAACTGACAATGAAAAGTTTTTGAGGAGAAACACAGCATTAAATAAACCAACGGGAAGAGCAGAAGCTGTTGTCTGTGTTAAGTTGACAAATTCCCAGTAGGTTAAAACTGATTCAAACAAACAACCGGAGCTCTTTGAGCCAAACCCGAGCTTCGCAGCAGCCGGTGCGGAGGGCCTCTGCCTTCTTTTGTGTCTTGTGTTCTTCTACTTTGTTTTTTGTTCTCTTGGTGGTTTGTGTTTGAAAGCAAGAATAAATGGGACTTGACAAGAGATTTATTTTCATAACATTTCCAGTCGTTGGGATTCAGGAAAGAGATTTGAGAAATGCTTTATCTTGGGAGAGTTTTGGCCAGGATTTTTGGTAGAGAGCTCCAGGGGAGTCCTGGGACAAAGGGATCATTGAGTGAGCTCCTGCTGGACAGCACAGCTCTGCAAAGGTTTCCTTGTTGTGACTGTCAAGTTTAGAATTATTTGACCTCAGGTGCAGACCCAACTTGGTTATCTCTCTAAGTGTTCTAGCACACATGCACCCTCCGTGCCCAGCAGTGTCTGTCCCCAGGCGCTGAGGATTCCCTGCACTGTCCTTGCCCAGGTGCTGAGAGGGTTAGAAGGAAGACATGAAAGGCCTCCCAGCTCCCCTTCCAGGCTTGGGATGCACTTTGACCTTGGCTGCGTCAGGACAGCCATTCTCGTATGTCGAGGGATGCAAGATAACGTTATGTTTAGTCTTACAAGGCCCTGAGTTGAAAATATTTCCTTCTTGGGAACCTGAGTGGCTCAGTCTGTTAAGCATCTGCCTTTAGCTCATGATCTCCAGGTTCTAGGATCGAGTCCCACATCGGGCTTCATGCTCAGAAGGGAGTCTGCTTCTCTCTCTTTCTCTCTCTCTCCTCCTGCACCTTCCCACTGCTCATTCTCTCTCTCTCAAATAAAATAAAATCTAAAAAAAGAAAATATTTCCTTCTTAATGCATATTTAAAACAAATTGTTTTCAATAGGATTACTTGGAGTTATTGAAACCATAAATATAGACGGAGTTCACAAAGACCTTGTTTTAAGGCCTTTCAAGAAGGTATCACTGAGGATAGAGAGAGCCCCCAAACACACAATAGTAATTTAGTAAGCAGAGTAAGTAAGCAGCATCAACAACCTGGCCCCATGATTCTACACATCCAGGCTCCCGGGGGAGTAAGGACACAGATAATGCCTGACTATAGGACGGGGGCAGGCTTCACATCTGGAATCCAGGGGCTGAAACTGATTGCCACTGACACCTGGCATTCACTGTGGCCCAGGCCTTTGATTAGCTTGTACACGCTGCCCCCTTGAAGCCCTCCAGCAACCCCGTGAGCTAGATGTGATTATTACCACCATTGTACAGCTGAGGAAACTGGTTTTAGAGATCAGGAAGTGAGTCAGCAGTTTCAGACTAATCAGTAGGTGGATTATCAAACCCACCCCTTCACACCCAAGTACACCCCAGACTACAGCCAACCCTTGACCCCTGCAGCCTTTTACAAGGAAACGCAGTTTTAAAAAATTGCTGAAATTTAAAAAAAAAATGCTGAAATATACATTCTTTATTTAAGCAGGTGCTACAGATCCTTCTTAAACTGGTTTTACTTGGATCGATGTATAGTGCAGCAAATACCCCAAATTCTCTTGTTTGGGCAACTTTTAAAAAACTCTTGTCATTTTCCTTTAAATAACTAAGCATTAATAATGACATAGACTTCATTAAATTATCTCTTCTTAGTAAGTGAGCTACTGCCATCATATTTTTGCCAAATGACTATTGTCTCATATTTGCTCTAAAATTTTCTGCAACTGGTATAATGTAAAAAAAAAAAAAAAAAAAAAAAAGAAAGAAAGAAAGAAAGAAAGAAAAGTTGGTATTGTACCAGCCTGGTTTCTCACTATCTTCAAATGCTGTTCTAGCAGCTTGATATTGCTCTTAGAACCAACTGCTTGGGGGAAAGAAGGTGCAAGCCCTTGACTACAAGAGTTATGCACCCTGGTCTTAAAATTACGTTTGTTTTGAAAAGGAGAGAAAGGTCTAGAGTAGAGTGTCACCTTGGCTGTTTATATCTTTTTCTTGACCCAGAAGTCAAGAAAGGCTTGACTTACAGATGCTTACAGGCATCTGTAAGGCTGTATTTATAATGTTGAAACTTCACGAGGCATTTCAGAAAGGCGGTCATGCTAGCTCTGGGCACGGAGGTGGATCTGGCCATTTGTGAGCCAGATCTGATTCCTATCTGGTCTGATAGATTCCTGGAAAGAGATGCTGCCACCAAGGTGTAAGGTGACCCTGTGGTCTTTCCTGTGGTGCTGTCTGCCTACCCACTTGGGAAAGCAGCAGGTGTTGGACCTCCAAAGCTAGTCACGTGGCCTCCACTCGTGGTCAATACTTGGGCTGTACCTGGGACACTGAGACGCCGCAGAGGCCACAAGTGCGAAGAGACAAGACACACACTCATTTCCTTTAATAACTTAGTGCTTAAACCAGAGGTTGGCACCCAGCCTAGAGAAAGCCTAAATGACCTCCCAGCTCCCAAGTCTTTTTTTTCTTTTTTGTGGCCTTTCCCAATCCACATCTACTCCAAACTGGAAACCAGAGCCCCCAGAGAGGAGAGCCCTGGTGCCGGGAAGGTGTGAGCCGTGGGAAAGGCTGGTGTCAGAAAAGCCAGCACATTTTCACTAGAGCTGTGGGATCCGGGGTAAGCCAGGGAGGATTCCTGTGTCCCAGCAGATACCGCCACAGTGATAATATTCCCAGCCCTTGTCCGGTCCGAGCCTGAGAGAGGTACAAGGGAGCTAAGCCTGGTATCAAGAGGGTTCATTCATTCCTTCTCTCACTCATTCATTCAAAAGACATCTGTGGACTGCTCCGGGCTGTGAGGCACACTGCTGTGCACTGACAGGAGATCATGGCTAGGCTCTGGTTTGCCAGAAGCTTCCAGTGAAGCATCAGTGATGCAGTCTAAGAAAGAGAACACAAAGTGGAATGTGTTTAAATGCCCTAAGAGACCCACAGAACGCTGCATAAGCACAGCACAGAGACGAGTTCCAGCTGGAACACACATGGCGGCAAAGGCGCTTTGGAGGAGACGGCATTTGAGCCAGGCCAGGAATAGCTGGCCGTAGGTGGGTGCACAGAGATGTGGTGGGAGCGAAGCAGGCGGGGCCGGTAAGGAGATACCGGAGGGGAAGGGTCGGGCAGGACTGGAGTGCAGACCTCACTCGCCAGAAAGCGTGGCCAAGAGACTGAATAGCAAGGGGCATCTTCGTAGCTCTGTACAGCTCCCAAAGCGTTTTATCCTCCATCATTTTTGTTTCAAACATAAGCCTTAAGATTCAAATGACTTTGGTTTTCATCAAACCTCAACTGCAGAAATAAATGTGAATGTCGTGTAAACACTGTAAAACACTACACTAAGGTAGGAATACTTTTACTAACGATAGAGAGTGTGGGAAAGTAGAGAATACAGTGTAATTCGACAGATGTACGTATGACCTGATTAATGCTACGCTCCCCCTGCCATGGTTGATGTGAGAGCACTAACGATGCCTGGCTGTTCATGGCTCTCAGGGATTCATTTTTAGAAAGATGGAGATACAACAAGAAGACGTTCACGAGGACGCCCACCTATGTCAGACAATTATTACAAATGGGCCAGTCTTTAGGTAGCTGCAACGGTGCACCCCTGTTGGGGTGGGTTTCTCATCCGTTTGATTTCTGGTTCCACTTCTACCTGCCAGAGGGTTCCTGGGGCTGTCCATCAGGTCATCTCAGCCTGCGAGCCTTCCTATCTGGAGCCACGCAACATGAAACAGAGACGAGCATGCCCTGTTGGGTCTGTTCTGAACCTCTGTCCCACAGAATTTATGACTACAAGACAACGGTTGTCACAAATCACTAGGTTTTAGCATAATTTCTTAAACAGCAGTATTAAGTGGGATCTCACACTGGTCTGTAATGGTTTATTTCTTTAAAAAAAAACTAAAGTAAATATGACAAAATACTGACATTTGTTCGTTTTGGACAGTGATACGTGAATATTTAAAATTTTGTATTTTTTCATTGAAAAGTTTACAAAAAATACAAATTACCAGAATTTCCACTAAATTTGTAAAGGCTAACATTAAAAAACAAACAGATTCCAAAAGACTCACATGTAAGGCTCTTTGTATTTTATTTTGTGCTCTTAAGGACTCAGTGATGGAGATGAAAGTCTCCATAAAGTGGCCCCGTAGCGTCCCAAGCACCTGTCAATGGAATTGTTCCAATAATGGTGCCACACGGTGGTAGTCCCGTCTTGGTTCCCATTCCTTATACATGAATGGAAGAGTTTCCTAGTAGCCTGGATAATGTCAGCATGCTACAGCAACATGATTTACAAGATTTTTTTTGAAATGCTAATGGATTTTGGCCTCACTGAGAAGGTTAAACAAGTAAACACAGGCATTTGGGGATAATTCGCTAATACGCTAAGTCAGTCATTGTGGCTTGGGCTGTTTACAGATGCAGTGTTAATGAAAAAGTAAAGAACAGTAAGAAAATGAAATCATCAGTAAGAAAATCTCCTAAGAGCATCTACGTTCCCAGCAGGCACTCAGAAATATCAGCAATGGTGGAGATAGCAAGATCCATGATAGTTAACTTAATTACTTCGACTGAATTGAATATTTTCTGTGGACTGTCTCCAGATTTCGGATCGTGGTTCCTGAGAGTATGGAGGAGGCAGCAGATGGGAGCCCCTCGCCTGGCTGTGCCCATCTGTGTGGATGCGCTTGGCCTCAGCAGACAGTGGGCTGAGCGGGCAGAGGTTAGACAGAGGTACTAAGGGTACAGGATGCGCAGAACAGTGAAATATGAACTGGTGACCATGACAGCAGGGTCACTGAGAGTACAAATCCTGCCCCTCCCTCAAGCACTAATGATGCTTGGTGTGATACACGGGACCAGGAATGAGGGTGGAGTGAACAGCAGCCCCAGGGTCCCTGGAGACCTCAGTAAGAGCTGATTCTGTAGATGGCGGGCACAGAGAGAGCAGTGGGGATGCGGAGCAATGAGAACAACGGTCCTTTCCGGAAATATGCTTCTGGCAGGGAAATATGGGTCCTCAGCTGCGGAGAGACTCAGGCACTGGAAAGGGTGTTCTACAGACGAGATACACTTGAGCACCTTTCAATGTGGGTGGGCAAAAATGCTAGTGAAGGACACAAGGAGACAGGCTGGTGGTGGAGGCAGTAATCCTGAGAAGTGGGCAAGACCAGAGTGGGGGGGTGCAACCTTCCTTGGGGACGGTGTCAGGAGGAAAGGACAAGAGCGCACATGGATGAGTTCTTATATGGGCGGTAGAATACTCAAGCAGTGTCTTGTTCTAAGTCTTCTATGTCCAGAAAGTGGAAAGTGCTAGGACTGAGAGGCAAGGGTGGGTGTGGGGAGAGCAGCTGGGAGGAGTCTCCAGAGTGAGGGAGACCAGGCAGTACCAGAGGCTCGAGACCCAGTGGAAGTTGGAGCCTGTAACAACAGGTGTGCAGGTGAGGGTCCACATGTCCTGCTCAAGGGGCGTCCAGCACCCAGGACACATCTGGCCCACATTGGCCACTCTGTAGATATCTCCCCCAGAACCACATTCCAGGGGATACAGGGCTCCTGGGATAGCTTGGGTGGTGAACTCTGGGCGCAGTGCAGCTGGCCTGGACACGGTCCTTGTCAGAGCAGAGGAAGTCTCCATCACATTCGACCGTCCACTCACAGGCATGTGAGATCAACGCCAGACTCCAGTACCTGAGCTTTGTTTCATGGACAGAAGGGAGCCTTGGTGGCTCTGTGAATAGAACCATGCTGTGACCAATATGCTGTGTGCATGGGACTCATCTGGTGACATGCACGCTGGGCTAGAAGGGAACACCACCAAGAAAGAACCCACATCGAGGAGCAGCAGTAAGCTGCATTTTTAAGAAGAACCAAACCTCATACGAAGCTTACTTAAAGAGTCATGTTTTGGGGCACCTGGGTGGCTCAGTGGGTTAAGCCTCTGCCTTTGGCTCAGGTCATGATCCCAGGGTCCTGGGATCTAGCCCCATACTGGGCTCTCTGCTTGGCGGGGAGCCTGCTTCCCCCTCTCTCTCTCTGTCTGCTGCTCTACCTTCTTGTGATCTCTGCCTATCAAATGAATAAATAAAATCTAAAAAAAAAAAAAAAGAGTCATGTTTTTCATTCAAGTGTAATGATAGCCAGTCATCACCTAATGAAAAATCATGAGCTAAAGCCAGCCTCCTTCTAGACCAAGTGGTTCTCAAAGTGTGGTCCTAGGGCTCACAGCATCAGTAATACATGGAGACTTGGTCTCTGAGAATGCAGATTCTCAGGCCCTCCTTAGCCCAACTGACTCTCTGTGAAACTCTGTGGTGGAGTATAGCAGTCTCAGTCCTCACATGCCTTCCAGGTGGTTCTAGACTTTGCGAGCCACTGTTCTGGAGACAGGTGGTTAGGGACATGTCATTGGTTTGGGTGAGGCTGACCTCAGAAGGAATCCAGCTCACACTGGCCTATCTTCACAGTGGCAACTCCACCCTTTGGCAACAGGAAAATAACTACTTCCATCATTTAGACTATTTTGACGCTAACATAATATATTCAAAGCCCCCAGAACACATTTAGCTACTACGATTTCATGACGGAAATAAAATTCGGTAACCAAAATCACCCCAAATAGTACACAATCTCAAACACATAAATAAGTGGTTTATGAGTCAAGTAAAGGAGGCTTGTCACACAGTTAAAAAAATTACTGATATAAAATGATATAAAGTGGACGATGCAAAATATAAGGTCTCTGACACATGCAAACAGATTAGATATTAAAGCTAGGTCTGACTCAACCTTAATTCCTGCTAAGTGAAGCAATCCCCTTTTTGATAATTCAGAGCAAGCGAGGCAAGTACAGGTTTAGGTTTGTTTTCTGATCTTGTGTTGGGTGAAGAAAAGTCCTCTTGTCACCATATGACAGTTTCTGGATTGGCAAAGCCAGAGGGTTGTTCTCCCCAGGCTATTTTCTCTAAACTTTCCCCTCTTTTCTGGAGGTTTTCAAGTAAGCAACAAAATAATTGTTTTGGATAAGAAATTATGAATAGTGTTCTTTCACTAGCTATAGGATTTCACAACCCCTAGTAAGTGGGCCTTATTGAGAAGGAATATAGTGGTTTTTTCCTTTGCTGAAAACCTAGTCTTACTCACATGCTCTAAGTTTTTGCAGTTTGACTTGTTTCTCAGCAATCCTATCAAGTTGAACAACAACAACAATAAAACACTGTAGTTAATTTGAATGATCTACATTCATTTGCTCATCAATTTTAAACGTGGCATGACCACAACTTGGCTTTATCTCACTTTAGCAGTGACTTTGGCAAGAGAATATCTCAATTAAGAAATATAAGGAGCAATAAATGTCTCTCCTTCCAAGGCCTTTGCATAAGGCAGTCCCTGCTTTTCAACAACTGATTTTCTAGGCAGAGGTTTTAAATATATGATTGAAATCATGCAATAGATTCATACTGATATCCCAACTTGATACTGTATATATTGATATCCTAACTTGATACTGTAGCATAAGCATTTCCACATTATTACTTTGTAAACACAGTTTTATCATCTCTGTCATAGTGTATCAAATGGGACACTGTGTTTATTTAACTGTATCCCCTCCTATTACACAACCAAGTTGTTCACAGGTTTTCATTTTTTATACCTTTTGTGAATCACTTTTTCTGCCTGTAGAGCACCCGAGATGCCCCACTGTCCCAGCTTGCTGGGGACTCTGCCAGATCCAGCACTGAAAGTCCTACGTCACAGGAAACCCCCTCAATGCCAGGCAAACTGGGAGAGCTGGTCACCCTAGGAGAGCCCCAGGTGCAAACGGTAGAACAAAGTAGGGGCTGGAATGCAGATCACAGTGTTATAAGGGGAAAACTCCAGAGTTTCCACAAGAAAACTGGGGGATCCGAGGTAGCTCTCCACAAGGAGGCCGGCGGGGTGGGGGTGGGGGGGACAAGGGAGTCTAACAGGAAGTTGGGCCAAAGATGGTGGCCGGGATCTACCACACCCAGGTTTGGGACGAGAGAGGCAAATATCCAGTGAGTAGGGCCCCACTACGGTTTCAGGACAGCATCTGTGCAGGACCTAATGATCTACAGGTCTCGGGATTGGACTCTCTCTGCACCCCTCCAATCTTCTAGGCTCACTTGCCTCCTGACCGGCCCTGTGGGAGCTCTGACTGCCTGATGCAGGCTCCCTCTCCCAGCTCCCGGCTTCCTGTTCTTGCCCTATACCTTCAACCTTCAACCTCCTTCAACCTCCAAGCTACCCCATACTCTCTGCCTGGTATCCTTAAAGCCTGAGCAAGTTAATGCCTGCAGAGGGAGACCGACCACTGGGAGACAGGAGCCACTGGATGAAGTCTTCCCCCTTTTCTCTTTCAGTGCTCTCTGTTCCCCCCTTCTTGGCCTGGTTCTTGGGGACAGGTGGCACATGGCTTACAAGATGTAATGGTGAGGTGGCATACTCCCTTCTCACTTCACTCTCTTTCCCCCACTTCTGTTCCCTGACTGTCTTAACGCATTAAATAGCGCATACGCAAACCTTCGTCTCAGACTGTTTTCTCGGCAACTCAGAGGTACCAAGACAGTCCCTCACTGAAGAATCAAAGACGATGAAAAGGAAAGTAATGACAGGCCAGAACGTCTTGTTTCTGGAAGGCCTACAGATTTTCCCAGTCACAGGACTTTGAGAACCCAGTTCTCCTGAAGATTTTGAACAGTATCTTCTTCCTTGGTCTTCCTAAATAGGAAGATTATATGATCATGGGAGACAAAAGCAATGCCTTGAATTCTATATCTGAGAACACATAAAAGCATAATAAAAACTGTGGATTAACTAAAAGCAATGTTGGGACTGCCACTATTAGACTTGATTGAATTGTTACATTTTATATTGGGCTTTTGAGACAGACACCGAGAGACATCTTCCATGTGATGTGTTCAGGAAAGGCCTTCTGTCTGCCCCAGTGGTCTGCATCTGGGGACACAGCATCCCCAGGGGACCAGTGAGTCCCCTCTGTCCTTCACCAGCGCTGTCCCTGATCCGCACAGGTAGACAGCTCTGGGCGACATGTAAGGCCAGCTGTCACAGCGGACAAAGAGACCTGCCGTTTCAGGACACTTGAGACATATTTAGTCTCCAAGGTGCAAATCTATGCAGAGGTTCACTTTCAATGATAATGTTCCATGGCGTCCTGGAACAGAGAGAAACGGAACAAACTTTAGGAATAGTGAGTGCCCAACACCATCCCAAGAAAATGTCTTCTATACAAACACATGTGGGCCTGACACTTCAGACTCCAAGTTTTAAGACACTTTTAGTTAAATTGGTTGTTTTAATTAAAATGTAGAATTTTAGGTCAGGAATGGATCCTGGGGAAGATTTATCCCGTGTTATTCGGAACAGAAGAACTCTGGCTCCCTCAGAAAACAAAACAATCTTACCACCAAAATAAAATTGGTAGAAGTAGAATTACTCTGTTGAAAGAGGTGGGTATGGCAAAGCCAAAGATTGGACCAACACAGTTTGCAACAACCCTAGCGAGATCCTATCTAGATTTCTAAGTTACAGGCCAACCCATCCAACAGGCCAAGGGCCAGGTGGTTTCTAAGGAATCTGTCTTACAAGACCCCCTCAAGGTCTTTTGCAAAAGAATCCATTTCTTTCTTTTTACCCCCTTGTGTCTTTTGCAAGGGGAACCCTCTTACACTGTTGGTGGGAATGCAAGTTGGTGCAGCCACTTTGGAAAACAGTGTGGAGATTCCTCAAAAATTAAAAATAGAGCTACCCTACGACCCGGCAGTTGCACTACTGGGTGTTTACCACAAAGATACAGATGTAGTGAAAAGAAGGGCCATGTGCACCCCAATGTGCATAGCAGCAATGTCCAAGATAGCCAAACTGTGAAAAGGGCCAATATGCCTTTCAACAGATGAATGGATAAAGAAGATGTGGTCCATCAGAAAGGATGAATACCCCACTTTTGTATCAACATGGATGGGACTGGAAGAGATGATGCTGAGTGAAATAAGTCAAGCAGAGAAAGTCAATTACCATACGGTTTCACTCACTTGTGGAGCATAAGGACTAGCACAGAGGACATTTGGAGAAGGAAAGGAAAAACGAAGGGGAGGAAATCAGAGGGGGAGATGAACCATGTTAGACTGTGGACTTGGAAACTGGGGGTTTGGGAGGGGAGAGGGGCAGGAGGATGGGTGAGCCTGGTGGTGGGTATCAAGGAGGGCACGGATTGCGCGGAGCACGGACCATTGTGCAGAAACAATGAATCATGGAACACTGCATCAAAAACTAATGATGTATTTTATGACGACTAACATAATACACACACAAAAATAGTCTTAAGGGAAGAAGGTTGAGTTGATCATAAGGTATTTTAGTCACTGGTTATAGAAGACCCCTATCTTATTTTATAGATTGATTCCATTTTATTGCTATTCCTAGTTCCATTCCATCCCCACGAAGCAATCATCCTGATGTGTTAAGGTGTATCTTTTGCTTGTCTTCTTGTAGAATTGATCCTGTTTTATACGCATACACTTTCAATTTTATGTAAATGATATTGTATCCTATACCTCACTCTATTTTTTACTTTTTATTCTGCCCTATGCATTACAGGCCATCCGTGATGCTATGTGAACATCTAACCCATCATTTCTGCCTACTGCATGGGGTGTACCCACTGCATTTGACATTCCCTCTCTCCCAGATCATTTCCAACTCTCTGTCACCCAAGTAATGCTGCAAAGAACATGTCTGACTCCTGATGGATGGACGGACGGATGGATGGGTTTGAGAATTTCCTTTGGGACTTATGCACAGGAGTGGAATTACAGGATCACAGTACACATATGTGGACACCTGACTGGCATCAGTAATTCAGGACTATTGTGGAAAGTAGCTGCACACGTCCTCTAGCAGCTACCCTGTAACACTTGTCATCGCTGGGCTCTGTAGTTTCTAACAGGCCTAATGCATGCAAAGCACTGTCTTGTTTGCATTTTTGTTTCTCTGATCATGAATGGATCTTCATTGCTTCTTATGCTTAAGGGCCTTCACGATCTACTTTCATGAAAACCGTCCATACTCTTTGTCAGTTCTTCTATAAGACTTGTTACCTCTTTCTTGTTGATTTATAGAAGTCCTTTTTATATTCTAGAGACATTAGTGAATCTCTTGTCGGTTCAGACATCAAAAATATTTTTTCCAATTCTCCCTTCTAGAGCTCCATACATGGGACAAGTTACTTAATCTTCCTGTATCCTATTTTCCTTCCCTACAAAGGAAGGTGCATGAGGATGAAGTGAGTCGGCTGTTTACTATGTTTTAATGTTTTTGGTAATTAAATAAGAAAAAAAATTCCAAGCAGGAAGGTGCACTAATAACTATAAGGTTATATGTAGTAGATTACAGTATGGTTTTGTGTCCCTATTGGGAATTACGCTACTTTCATGGATTAGATTTTAGTGTCTATTCAATGTCAAGAGACTGGATTGCTTAATATATAAAGCAATTTAGTCCAAATTCACCTCAACCCCAACCCGAATCCCAGTATTTATGATTACTGCCCTCCACCATGGTCGTGTGCTCTTTTCATAGTCGGCAGGAGGTTGGGGAATACTCCTTTGGTCTTTTCTCTCTGAGGCCACTTTCTCACGACAGGACAAGCAAACTGTGACACGAGACAGCGACTGAAAACTGCCCCAAAATATGAGGCAAATCTTTCTTTCTTTCTTTCATTTTTTTTTTTTTTTTTTTTTTTAGATTTTATTTATTTATTTGACAGAGAGAGAGAACACAGCAGGGGGAGCAGCAGAGGGAGGAGGAGAAGCAGGATCTCCACTGAGCAAGCAGCCCGACACTGGCTTGATCCCAGGACCCTGGGATCATGACCAGAGCTGAAGGCAGATGTCCAACCGACTTAGCCACCCAGGCGCTCCGAAGCAAATTTGTCTTATTGATCTGCCGGGAAAGTAAGCATGACCCGCACTGGTGCATTCCAACACAATCCTCTTAGGGAACCTTTACTGTGCATATTTAGTGAAGGATTTCTGGTACTTACAAAGGGCAGCATGTGACGAGAAGGCTTCATGTTATGATGATGCTTTAGTTCTTCTCAAAACCCCTCACTCGAAATAGGGCCAGGGGAGGTGGCAGTCGGCAGAGTTGTGTGCACGGCTCTGAGTGACCATGCACAGTGACCTTCCTCTCCCCCCAGAGCTATATGGGACCTAGGGAACTGGCCGCTGTGGACATCCCAGGTGCCAGGCTACCATCCCACCCAGCCAGAGAACCAGAGAAGAAGCACTTTCTAGCCTGGGGCCGGAGGGCTGCAGTGGGTGCCTCTGACTATCTGCCTACACTCACCAGAGACGCTCCCTGGGCAGCAACCTGCCCTGTGGGGACACAGAACACACCAGTTCCGACAACACAGCTCAAGCCGTCACTTGCCTCCAACAACGCCTCCTACCCACAAACAGCAACAAATAAAACAGTTACAACCTCAATCGGGAAAGGTCTTTTACAAAAAATGCACGTTAAACCAGCCTTGGATACTGCCAGGTTTTCAGCCCGTGCCCTGTTTTAGGGAAGTTCAAGATCCCAGCCCAGCGGTTCTCCGCTCTGTCTGCAGCAGCCCGTGGAGACTGAGTCACTCTGGGTCCCGCAACCCCCGGCCCAGACCAGGCACACTCAGGACTTGGGGGTCAATTTAGCGACAAAGAGTGAGAAGTCGGGGATGATGTAGGCTCAGGGCTTTCCCTAAGCACACGACCTTGAGTAGCCCCCTGAGCCACTGAGACGGGGCTGGAGAGTGTCAATTCCAGGTCAAGACGGGAACAAGGAGCCCTGGGAAGTTTTGCCCAAGCTGGTAGCTCTGACCTTGCACCCGGGATCTTTCCTTGGTCTTTATTACTAAGTCCCCACTGTAGCAGCTCCAGACAGTGGATCCCTGCCATGTCTCTCAGGGCTGGAATCTTGGTGGCCTGCCCAACAAAAGCTTCCTTGGACCTACACGTGTGTTGTTCCCTCTAATTCCCAGACCCAAGCTGCGTCTCTGCGTCAGTTTCCTAAGTATCTTCATCAACAACTGGTCACTCAGCGCTTGGGAGGGAGGGGCTGACAAGGGGACAAGCGCTGTGCCCGCATGAAGTGTATAAGCCTCCCATCAATGGCACACAGCAGCTAGGATTCCCTTTTGTAAGAATCTGAGCTTGGCAACATCTCTAACAGCAACCTGCCCATCTTCACACAACCAGCAAGGCGATGTTCTCACCCACTCATATGCCTTCGAGATAGGCCTCACTAAGCCCATTCAGATCTAGAATGTGATCATTTCTTCATAGAATTTTGCAACCATAAATGGTCATATCTAAGCATTTATACAGCAGTAAATAAGAAGGCAATCCCATGTGGTTTGATAACACATTTCACTTGGTTTCGTTTAAAATCAAAATTCTTCTGCGTGTGCCTTATACACATACATACCGGATAGGGGTCACAGAAATCCTATTAGGTTGCTGCGTGACCAAGAAAAGGAGGCCCCAGATCAATCTATCACCTCATTACAAAGTTACCAGGACACAAAGAACTTCTGTGGGGTAGAATCTTGGAACAAGTTCTTTTATTCTACAGGAATTCCAAAATTTCTTTCTTTCTTTGACTTTTTAAAAGTTGAGGCCACATTAATTTTCGTTTCAAAATAATTTTCTCCTCTACCCTGGATAGTTAATATTTTTAATTATCCCCATGACTTCCATATGAGTGTTTGTTTTGAAAACACTCATTTGAGAACAAGGAAAGGGAACTAATTTCTCAATAGATGTCTATAAAACACTGATTCTAGAAAATCATCCCTAGTAAATGCACACACTGTTTGCTCCCACACTCTTTCAATTCCCCTAAATGTACTACAATCCATCTTCGGAAGAGGAGGGCCTGGCACCCATCCCTTCTGTTTGTGTCTCCGAGGCTTTGGCTTATGGCGTCCCTCCCGGGGAGTGGAGACACACACGCTGTCTTTCGTCTTGTGCCGTGGGCAGCGCAACGCGTCCAGTTGGCAGAAGCCCCGTGAAATCAGAGCCGCCCTGTGCGTACGTGGGACCTAAGCAACAACTGAGAAAGGCGTCTGAGACATGAGACACTGTCAAGCGGGGAAGATGAGGAGGACACGTAAGACAGGAGCTGTGCTCCTAGGGGAGCCTCCATCCCGCTCCTGGGAGGGGGTCTGGGTGGCTTTAGGGACGCACTGTCCAGGTACCCAAGCACATCATGGATATCCTGTCTTCTCTCGGGAGGGTTGCACTACCCTCGGCCTCTTTAGCTCATGAGGAGGTGGCCTGTGATTCCAGAATCGCAACAACACCCCCAGCAAAAACTTTCAGAGGCTTCAGATTTTGTTAATACCCAACAGCCTCGTGGGCCCTACTGCCTAAGAATCAGGGCTAGTAATCTCTTTCCCATCCTCACCTGCCAAGGCCTTAGCTTCCTCTAACTTCTAGAGAGACCTTACTTGGGCCTCTCAAGCCGGGTATAACTGGATTGATGGCATTTCATAGAAAACCACCGTTTTTCAAAAACCTGCCTCTGTGTTATGCAAGCAGCCATAAAATACACTTTGATTCCATAGAAAATAACACGGTATCCCATACGATGAGATGCTCATTTAAATCTTAGAGGTGAAACTCTTATTTCTGCATTATGAAGTCAAGAAAAATTAACAATTCTATCTCAAAACAGAACTGCGAAAATGACTGACAGCACCCCAACAAGAGAAAACTCCCCGATCCTTTGGGTGGAGAGAGAGAGTGCTGGTTTCCTGTCACCTGTACCCGGGAGGGCGTGTGCATCAAACATTCATGTTCTGTACCCGGGAGGGCGTGTGCATCAAACACTCATGTTCTCTGAAACCTCCGAAGCTTGTCTCATAACTATTTTCTAGAAAACACAGACTTCCACTCTTATTTTTAGCTTTTATTACAAATAAGAACAACATAAGTAAACAAAACCCAGAAAAGAAATGTTATATTCCCCTCTAAACCTTGGCAGAATTTCTTTAAAATACTTAAATGTTTTAACATGTTGAGCTTTCAGTGTTAAGTTTTAATGGCTGAGTGTTAATGATCAGATAATTGAGGCCAAAGGCTGTGAGTCTGGACAGGCTGGTGAAACTCCGGTTCATTTTTCCATATTACTGTCCCCACTTCTGACCCCAGGGATCGCTGTTAAAATGGAAAGCCAGAGATGCACCTGTCACTTGGTTATCTCCCCTGCTCCTGCCTTACAGCAATCCTACAAGGAGTCACTTGCCTCCTGAGACAGGATCTGACAGCATCCTAATCACCTACGTTTCTGAAGTCCAACCTACCTCCCGTGGGCATTTTCAGTGTGTGGGTGGCCCATGGTATACCCCCCTCAGATTCCCCCCGAGGCCCCAGGGACTAAAGTCAAAGCGAAAGAAGGCAGGATGGGCACCTGGTTCAGAGGGAAGGGACACACATCCCCCGCAGCCCCTCTGCTCCTTGCAGACATCACTCACACCACACCGTGCCCACCAGGAAGAAAGGTGCCCTGGGGGGGGGGGGGTGGGATCCATCCTGATTTCCAGAAACTAACACCTCTAGGCTTTAAGTGAGCTTCATTCTAAGACATATTCCCACTCTTGTGTGAATGTGACAACTGTGAGCTCAGGAATTAAATACATCAGGAACCCAAAAGTGAATTTGGTTTTAGAGTAACCAGGACAGAGGAACCTTGGAAATCTGTTGGCAGTTGACTGCTTTCCTCTGAAGAGGAAGCAGAGGTCCTGCTGATGTTGCCCACTGTCCCTAGTAGCCCGCAGTAAACCGAGATGGGGCTCTGAGTCTTGGATCAGCTTCAATGAGTAATCAGAGGCCTCGGTCCAAGCTTTTAAAAATATCCAACAATAATCATTATGCTTATTCCCTGACATTCATTTTTAATTTCCCCTAAACACAGTTTTTGAAGTTATATTACTGAATCAATCTTACACTTCGAATGATGTGCTTCACAGGACCCCCACTACCTGCAGAATTTCATGCAAGAATTTGTGAAAATCATGTCTCTCATTCGCCTTACTGGCCCTTAAGCTGCATCCCACAATGCTCCTCTTGATACCACACAAGTGCCAGGCCCCAAATTGCTTTGTTTTATTCCAAACACAGACCAGTCCCTGAAAAACCCATGTTACGGATTCCTCGGCCAGACACCATGGCACGGACCACATCTGTCGTTTCAGAAAGCTCCATCAGGAACCTTAAGGAACTCTGCCTTTTCCTCCTAGAGGAGAAATAAACGTCCTTCCTTGGCTACAAGTCAACAAAGGAAAAAAGGAGGAAGAGTGTTAGAAAGGTTTTACTTTGTTCTGAGAGGTAAGCAGTGTCTGCCCGCCCCCCCCGCCCGCCAGCTTTGGAGGGCTTAGCACCTGGTCTCTGAACTGTTGAGAGCCAGGCTCCCCGTATGCCCCTTGCTGACCCGGGCCCTGTGCCTGTGCCCAGAGGCTTCTGGAGTGTGGCTAGGTTGAAGACACAGATGTGCCAAAAAGTGCCGGGACAGCTGAACACATAGCCTTTTCTGCACAGTGAACGTCAGCACATAACAATTAGGGCCCCAAAGAGCCAGCAGTTCTAGTCCCTGGTTCCCTCTGTGTTCCAGGTCACATCCCCCAAACTAGGATTCTGGGGACAAGAGACAGGGGCAGGGGTATGGTCTGCTGCCCCTCCGCTCTGGGTGGGGGTTGGGGGGAAGAGGCAGTTTCTACAGGGCCGTAGCCTCTGAGGATTTGCCAGAAATCACGGGTGTGAGGGGAAGCCCGTATGTACAATGCTGTTCATGAAACAGCAAACACTTGGGAATAAAAGTAGTGAAATTTGTGTAAGATCCTCACTGAAAAAACAAAACACCGCTGAGAGAAACTGAATTATGCCTAAGAAAATGCAGCAATATTTCAATTCAAATGATATCAAATATATCACATTCAATATATCAAAGTTGTTAAAATGTCCATTTTCTCTAAATCAAAACATAGAAGTACTGTGAAAGAGAAAGAACAAGGAGCAGCCCTGTTGGGGAGAAGAGCTTATTTTAATCTATGAAGATTAAACAATTTCAGGGTTGGCTTAACCAACGTTATAAAAGGGGTCAAATTTGTCACCTAACCCTTTTCACACTGACTCACTAACTGACCCACAAAAAATTGTTACACACCATGTAATTTCATCACAAATACTTACTGAACATGGTCTCCACCCTCAAGAAACCTGCAGTCTGACAAGGGAGGTCATGATGAACACAATCAGCAGGTGTCTGGGGAGGGTTGCAGGGGGCGGGTGGAAATTATGAAGGTACTTCTAGAACAGGTAACTCCTAGCTGCATAATGGAATGGTCATGGGGCGCCTGGGCAGCTCAGTCAGTTACGTGTCTGACTCTTGGTTTTGACTCAGGTCATGATCTCAGGGCTGTGAGATCGAGTCCTGCATCAGGCTCTGCACTCAATGCAGAGTCTGTTCAAGATTCTCCCCCCCCCCCCCCCCCCCCTCTTCTCCTCCCCCTGCTTGCTCTCTCTCTCTAAAAATATATTTTTAAGAAGCTTAAAAAAAAATGGAATGGTCATATGGAGAAAGAAACAAGGTATTTTGAGAAAAGGAAACAGCATGTTCCAAAGCCTGGGGAGAGCAGCTGGACATGTCCCAGAGGGGCTGGAGCACTGGGCATTGAAGAGGCCAGGGGCCTGTCGGGCCATAGACGCCCATGGACCAGGACAAGGTGGCCCCGTGACCAGACCAAGGGGAGCATTGTCTTGAAGGAACAAGCTTCCATACCATTTAATCAGGTGCATGCAGCCTACAGGAAATATACCCAAATGTTGTATTAGTCAGAGTAGGCTCACTCTAAGAGTTGCAGCAAACAACCCCAAATCTCAGTGGTTTAATACAAGAAAGTTTACTTCTCATTAATTTCCCGTTCCCATGCAGGGGAGCTGGAGGGAGGAGGACCGGGACTCCCCTCCCCACAGGCTTTCAGGAATGGATCTCCTTCTGTCTAAGGACTCCACCACATCTGAGCGCTTCAGCACTTTCTGCTGGCAGGTGAAGGAAGCAAGGGAGAGAGTGGGATTATCAGAAGGAAGGCTGTCTGGCTGCAGGCCTGACAGTGCCCCATATTACTTCTCCCAACTTCACTGACCAGGACTCTGCCTCATGACCCACCAGCGGCAAGAGAAGCTGGGAAATACGACCTGGTTCTGGGTCAGGAAGGTAAAATGCAGGGTATTCTCTGCACTAAGGGCAAATTAGAGTCCAAGAGATGTGTTTTGTTTTGTTTAAATATTTAAGGCAAGTTAATTTTGCTAGATTTGAGTTCAGCAAACTATAGCCCCAGGGTCAGATCTGACACACCACTTCTTCCCCCTCTCCCCATTACCCCTACCCAGCTCAAGAGTCTGTACATGTTAACAGAAACCAGTACTTCTGCACATGACTTCTGGCCAGGCACAATGACAGGCACTCTGATGTAGATGTCAGACCAAGCACTGTGGTAGGTGTTATGACTTCTGTTCTAGAGCTGAGGACACCAAGGCTGAGGCAGGTTCTGTGACTTGCCCTTGAAGTTGAAATACAGAGGAGCTGACATTTAGGGCCAGATCTACTGAATCCCAAAGATACATCAAAACATATAGACATATATCAATGTCTTATCTGTTAGATATCCCACTTAGTTGTGCCCCTGCCTCTGTGAAAAGCTCCACTCTACAGTGTGCCAAAACTCGCCGGGAGTGTGGTTCAGCTCTGGGCACCCTACTCTCATCAATTACAGGACTTTATGGTCAGCCATATCTGGCCAGCCCGTCTCTGATAGATTTGAGTTCAGCAAACTATAGCCTGCACACCACTCCCTCCCTCTCTGCCCATTACCCCTACCCAGCTCAAGAGTCTGTACATGTTAACAGAAACCAGTACTTCTGCACATGACTTCTGGTCTTGAAGCTATCTGTAGATAGCTTCAAGCTTTCTGTAGGTGAATGGCAGCATTTCACCAGATAAAATCTGGGGCTCCTGCCTTCAGGTAAAGAGACGATGCTTCTGTCCCAAAGTCTACAGAGTGAGTTCAGGGGAACCGGCACTTGTTTCAGTCACACATAAAGCAGTTCCACTCACGACATTCTCATCACACTCCTCATAGAGAAACACCCAGTGCATCTCCACGAGTTCCCATGGACCACCTGCATGGGCTTTGTATGCCTGTGAAAAATGAAGATGCCCTGACCCCACCTCAATCTTTTGATTCCAACTCTCTGTGGGTGGGTGCCAGGAATACACACCAACCAGTGCTCCAGAGGGCATTTAATAAATGGCTACAGGGAAAATGATAATGAAGACAAGAGAGGGAGAGAATGAACATCCTGTTTCTCATATATTCCTCTCCCATTCCTCCTTGTCCTCTGAGGTTGAGGTCAAGGTCAGTGCCCATTCTGCCTTGATTTATAGTCACTCAGAAGGTATCCATTCACTACACCTATCACCTCACCTCACTGGTGATGAAAAATAAGGTTCAGCATAAAATATAATTTGTGTTGAATTACTGGTGTTTCAGGAAGTGGGGGAAAACCACACACCTCTGATAAAAATAAACAAACAACAGTGATAGATTCAGCTGTTGTAAACTCACCCAGGAAGTCTGGAAGGGAGAAAATGATTCCAGATCAGTACTGCCCCCCAGCTCCTTTCCCCCACAGGAAAATCCTCTCAGGTTTCCCAAAGAGATCAACTGCCTGAGAGCTTACAATCAACAAACACCAATCACAAAACATATGACAAACAGCAAATGAAAGATTTAGAACCCCAAGGGTTTCAAGTAGTATAAGTACCAGATACAAACTTTAGAGTAATCATGTATAAAACACTTAAAGAAATTGAAAAATGGGCAAGAAATAAGAGACTACCAATAAATGGCCAGGCATATTTGATAGATTACAAATATAACTTCAACAAATGAGAAAGATAATTGTTGAACTACAAAGTTGAGTGGATGAATTAAATAGCAGAGCTGATACTGCTGAATATGAAGGCAGTATTCTAGAAGGTAGGTCTGAAAAAACATCTCAATGATATATATAGATAAGGAAGTGGAAAATATGAGGGAAACATTAAGAGTCATGAAGGATAGCTAAAGAAGGTCCCACTTATGTCTAGTTAAGGAAAGAAGAGAACAGGAAAAGGGAACACAGAAGAGACACTGGCTGAGAATTTCCCAAAATTCAGTTAAAGGTAATACAACAATTGGTTCATCCAGTGACTATCTTTTGGATGTCTATTATGTGCCAGATGCCTTTTAGGGCAATATGCACCAATCTGGGCAAAGAAAAGAAATACCCACTTAAATACAACCTTAGCAGAAAGGACAGTGAGACTGACAGCAGATTTTTCCAAAGCAAAATGAAAGCTGTAAGACAGAACTAACATCTTCACAGGGCTGAGGGAAAACAGTTGGCAACATGGAATTATTTTCCTAGCAAAACCAGTCTTTCAAGAATAATGGTGAATAATGGCCAGCTTGGTCAGTGGAACATGTGACTCTTGATCTCTGGGTTGTGTGTTCGAGCCCCATGTTGGGGTAGAGATTACCTATTTTTTTTTTTTTTTAAGAATGAGGAAACAAAGACATTCCCATATAAACAAAAACTGAGAACATGGACCACCTAGAGATATGCACTAAAGAAAAATTTTAAAGATTTATATCAAAAGGAAGGGGGAAATGGAGATATTGTATGAAATGATGAGCAGTGTAAACCCAAGCATGTGTGATCTACACAGAGCCCATAAATTAAGACTAAAAAGAAAGACCTAGGATATTGGCTACAAACACCTGTGATACACGAGGTGAGAGACTGAGTGAAAGTGTTGAAACTTCCTAAATTGTTGAGAAGATTGCAGTATTAAATTTAGGTGCTGTTAAGTAAGCATAGTAAAATGTCAAGGATAACCACTAAAAGAGCTGAAATAAAGGATCTAAATTCCAAATAAGTAAAGGAAGGAACAAAATAGAATAAGAAAAACAAATTGAAAAATCATTTTTTAAAGGGAGGAAAAAAGCATAGAAATAATATGTATAATAGAATAATATGATATAAGAAAAATATGAGAAAATATGAAAAACATACAAAAATAATATATAAAATTCTATATATTATATAATATGAAAAATAATATAACAAGATCAAATATATCAATGAATAAAATAAATGTAACGAGACTATGTGTACCAGTTGAAAACAAAATCAAGTTATATGCATTTTATAAGAGATACATCTAAACTCTTAGAACATGGGAAGTTTGAAAGTAACAGGAAACAAAAGATCCAACAGGTAAATATTAACTAAAAGAAAGGTAAAGTGGCCACATTAGTATGAGACAAAATACACAGCAAGACAATATAATTCACAGATTTTAGACAGGGTCTCCAAACACTGACAAAAGGTTCAATTCACTATGTAGGTTACAAGCAAAATCTAAATTTGTAGATACACACACCCAATAAAATTGCCCCATGTATGTAACTTTTTAAGCCTGCTGGAGATACAGGGAGGAACTGACAGATGCTCCAACATAATGGCTAATTCCAGTACTTGTTAATCTCAACAGACCAAGCTAACGGCAAGTTAATTAAAATCTAGAATATTTTAACAGCACAAGAAACAAGCTTCAAATATGGGATGTCTATAAACCCTGCCCCCAATAGCTAAGGGTTGCACATTCTTCTAGAACATGTACAGAAAACATTTATGAAAATTGACCTCTTAAAGGCCAAAAAGCAAACTTCAATGAAGTCCAAAGAAGCAGCATCACACAGACCATGTTCTCTGACACACCAAAGCTAAACTGCAAGGTAACAACTAAAAAAGATAAAAAACGTCACGGGCCAAAGATGAAAACATAATGGAAATTACAAATACCGAGAATAGAATAATAATTGAAACCTGCATTTCAAAACTTGTCAGGTATGGCCAAAAAAGTACACAGAAGGAGATCTATAGCTTTAAATATTTATGCTACAAAAGAAGAAAAGCTGAAAATAACTGAGATATGCATCAAACTTCCATTGAAAGAAGCATCCCAAAAGTCAATCTGGGAAACAAGAGCAAATAATAAAGAGGAGAAATTAATGAGATAAAAAGGAACAGTGACCTATGTGGGTCTTAGAAGTAATGATGAAGCAGATGTCCTCCTGGTGAGGTTGATTCAGCAAGAAACGAGGGAGGCCCCAATAATAACTAGCAATAAAAGCGGTGCCGAAGCAAGATCTTTCTCCAGTGCCCAGAGCATAGCAGAGACTGAGCCCAGACTAAAATGTGGGTCTGGAGAGACTTGCCACGCTTGACATTCAGGAAAGAGAGGATGCTGGCACCTCTGATGTCTGTGGGTTAACCGACTGCGTTGGCCTGTGTCGTGGGATAGACGAGTTAGAGCAAAGCAGAGACACGTGAAGCCCTACAAAGCCAAGCTGCCCCACTCTCCAGTGTGGCAGCTACTTCCCTCATAAGGGCGTTCCTTTTACTGGGGGGAAATGACCTGGAAAGGAAAAATGAGACTGATTCGGACTATTTTTAAAACGTGCTCTGAACCCAGGTTCACTGAGGCACTTTTTCTTTCCTTCCTTCTTTTTCTCCTTTTTAAAAAAAAATTTCCATTTATGGCATACAAGCAGACATTTAAAAGTCCTAACATCCATTTCAAAGACTCACTCCTAGGCAAGGAAGTGAAGTGTGCGGGTGGAGGAGGCTCAGACTTTCCTGCGTTCTGTCACGCTCTACGCTGGCCAGCATCTGACAAGCACGCAAGGCTGAGATGCAAACATTAGAAAGTCCGCCCTGAGGAAGTTACCTATCAGTGAAAAATCTACTGCCTCATCTTGAGCAAGAGGAGTAAGAGAGGGGCTGGACTGAAACAGCCCTGCACTAGGCATTGACTTTGACTTCATTCCTTGGAGCCATTTCGCTTTGTAAGATGGAAAAACAGTGGGTGAGTTTCAGGTGTCCACTCAGTACTGTTCATGTCAAGAGGAGCAAGACATTCCTGGCTGGTCTGGATGATTATGGCTGACTGTGCTCCTCCTGCTACGAAATGAAATACAATGGCAGATTGGCCAGAAGAAAGAAGTAAATATGAAGGTTCCAAGTAATTTCCTGCAGCTTCTAAAGTGCGCGTGCTTATTTTGGGTGGACTCGTCCCCAAGGTTTTGAGCACTACCTAGAGGAACGGAGAATGATTCACCCTCATGACAATGGATCTCAACCCATCTGGGCCACTTAGAAGGTCTGGGACTCTGGCAGGTCCTTCCACATCTCCTGACTCAGGTACCTCTTCTACAAGGCTAGGACAATGATATCTCCCCCCACGGGTGCAAGGATGAAGTGGAATAGCCATATGGGGACATTCTGGAATCTGGTCTGCCCTTCCATCTTCGAAACTCTTTCAATTCACCTCCTTTCCATGATTAATACCTTAATCTTTAAATCTGTAGAAACACATTGGGTACAGTGTGAACCAGAGATAGAAGTAAAGTTCCTTTAATCCCGATGGAATATGAAAAAACAAAAACTAAATGGACCATCTTCAAAACCAAAGCCAGTGAAGTGAGAGCCAGGCAGAACTCTGAGAGAGAATGAGTTGCTCTGAATGGTTGTATTTCCTGAATGGATGGCGGGGGAGGGGGTTCTCCTAAGAATCAAAGCATTAAAAACAAACCAGAAAAAGTGACCAATTTGGGATTAAAAAAAAAAAAAAAAATCTCTCCAATATACTTCAAAGACCTGTTGGTGGCCTTCAGCAGTGCATGCTGAGTGCCATTCTACTTTTCCTTGAAAATTTTCATTGTTGTTCTGGGCACCCTGAGCATCCATGCAGCCATAACACCGGTGGCATCTGTAAGACTATAAAGGGCTTAGTCCAGCCTCTCATTTTACAGATGAGAAAGCTAAGCCCTGAGAGGTTAACCAAGCCACACAACTAGCTGCAGACAGTACCACACCAGGTCTCCTGACCTTCCACTTTCCACATTGCCTTTTGGGAGCCACTGACCTTCATAAGATCACCTGTCCCTCCTTGAAATAACCCCAGGTCACCTGAAACAACCCCAGAACCCCAGAATATTTCACAAGTATCTGTCTGGGCACTAACTCACAGATTTCTATGTCTCCCTTCTCTGATGTCCAGGGATCACACTGGCTCACAGAAACCCCACTTGAGCGCATGTGCGTTTCGCTTTGAGGGCTCATTTTATTCTCTGAGGCTTAAATGTCTTCAAAAATCCGGTGTCCTCTCTCCAAGGCTTATCTTCTAACTTTCCTGGGAAGTAAGGACTAAGCAGCCATGCTAAATGGGATACCAGCAGCCATCGAACAGCTCGGAGGAAGTACTAGGGATAATGCCCGGTCCCACTGTAGTCCACACCCTGTCCATTTCATCTATGAAATCCCTAACAGCAACCCCACGTAGTTTATGAAGCAGTTGCCATCATTACCCACAGATCAAGTAGAAATTAAAGTACCCCGAATACACAGACACACTGCCTGGCTGGGTGGCCACAGGTTTTACCCCGAATACACAGACACACTGCCTGGCTGGGTGGCCACAGGTTTTATCTCCACACCACTCAGCATAGGACCATACACACATGGCACTATAGAACATGCGTGACCTCAAAGATCTAGAATCCCAACACCAGAGAGATGAGGTCACTATGAACAGTGATGGAAGAGGCATCACTAATTTCATATCTAGAGTTTTCCCTCTTATTCAAGGAAGTGCTTAAAAAACGTTTATGACAATAACTGAAGATAAAAATGTTTCTTTCCTAATTTGCCAGAGCGCATTCAATCATTTTTTTAGGAAATTAAATTGATCTCTGATTGCCCATGAAGTTCAAAGAAACGGCTGGTTCCTGTGACCCAGCCTCCATGGAGGCAGTCCCCACAGCTAAGGCACAAAGATGAGGAAGAAACTGTCATCCCAGCCCAGCGTGGCAACAGTGCTTCGGCCAAGGCTGAGCGGCCGCTAACCAACGCGCTGTCGTCCCAAACACAGCCAGGCGGCTACCCTGGGAAGGGGGATCTGCCTTGTAAGGTTGTAGCCCTTTCTGCTGCCTTCCTGTAATTTACTAACACGAAAAAAATTAAATTAAAATTAAAACCCTTCATGGAAACCCACAGCTTTCTCAATTTCTCTGAGATGTTGCTCTTTGCCCCAGAGCAGTTTTGCTAAAATCATGCCCACGGAGAGTCTTGACCTCTGTCCCCGTGCACTTCCGATCATCTTTTGGGCAACCAGTTGACGTTCCGCCCTTCCTTTAGCCCCTGAAGACCACAGAGCAATCCTGCCCGGCCCAACCAAGTTTCTCGCCCCAGGGGCCGCGGGTCTCCACCGCGAGTGGGACCGTAATTTCCCACTTTTGCCCTAACCACCCCGACGACAACGTCCGTCGTACGGGACGCTCGGATGCCCGAGGAGGTGCGTGCGGAGCATCCGCGAACTTAGCCCCTGTCCCCACCCGTGGTTCACACCCGAAAGCCAAGCATCTCTCGGTCCGCTCGCTCGCAGAGGGCAATCAGCGACACGTTGCCCCGGCCTGTCGCGCGCGGCGCTTCGAGAGCGGGCTGCCCCCGGTCGGTCCCCAGAGGCCACAACAGGTGCCAGCCTCCCCGGGCCGGCGGCCGCGGAGGCCGGCTTCCCGCCCTCGCCGCGTCCGGGGGGCAGCAGGGCGCCGTCCCGTCGCGCGGGCCCGCCGTGCCCACCCGCTTACCTCGCTGACGATGGTGGAGTGGGTCTGGGCGTACCGCCAGCCGCCCCGGCACGGCACGAGCGGCGCCGAGCGGTTGGGGAAGGCGGCGAGCGGGTCGGCGCAGCTGAGCGCGTCGGGCGCGGCGCTGGCGTTGGCCGCCTCCAGCAGGTACCGCCGGCAGCTGCCGTCGCCGCGGCGCTCGGGGGGCGCCGTGCGGTTCCACTCCTCCTCCGGGCTCCAGCCGCAGCGCTCGGCCAGCGCGGCGGCGCTCGGGCCGCGGCACCAGTAGCGCTCGGGCTGGCTGCCCAGGAAGACCACGCCGACGAAGAGGAAGGCGAAGGTGACGCCCGTCAGGCACAGCAGCAGGAACACGCGCCGCTGGAAGCGCCCGAACTCGCCCGCCCTCTGCAGCGCCTCGTCGAAGGACGGCATGGTGCGCGCGGCCGGCCGCCGCCGGGCCCGACTCCGCGAGCGCGTCCTGCCGCCGGCCGCCCGGCCTCCGAGTGAGCGCGGGCCCCGCCGGCCGCCGCCTCACCCCTGCCGC